>NW_013666120.1:356964-383216 GCF_000517525.1 Limulus polyphemus
ACCAACGAATAGTGGGATTGACCGTCACATTATAACGCCCCCACGGCTGAAAGGGCGAACATGTTTGGTGGGACAGGGATCCGAACCCAATACATAAGGATGCAGTATTATGTTGGTAGCAGTGTTTCTCGGTGTTGTTAAAAATTAGGCATGTTATGACGAGTGTGGTATTTACATGTAAAACTTGTAACCTATGTGGTATTCTATGGTGTTCTGATTCCCCCAAGAGTAATAAGGTAGTGTCTGAAGAATAAGAGGAGGTCTGACAAAAAATGCGTTATACAGTAAATTCTGAATTCCCTGATCCTGACTCACTTTCAAGAATGAAAATGACCGTACACAATGTGTAACAAAATGAAACAATCTTTATTCAGCAATCAAAAACAATCAAAGTGTGTATGATTAAGAATGACCCTAAATCGTGGCTGCATCCCAAAATCGAAAAATTCATTGGCAGTCATCTTAAGTTGATCGTAAAGGGACAAACGTGGCTATAAATACAAAATATATTTGTACTAACAAAGCCGGTTTTGCACACGAATGCAATTCGCACACATGATCCTTGTCCACTGTAAATTGAGCATTGTGGTGTGGTAACTCCTGTTATTATCCAATTTGTTGATTGAGAAAATAACTTTCTATTTCTGGATATCACAGGCTGTCTTATCTACAAGAAACTCTTAGCGAGCTACCTTGAAACTCTGTAAAACACAATAACTTTAAAAGAAATTACATATTATCTAAGTTTGAGTGTGTGCATGCAGGGGAGAAAACGCTTGGTTTCGTCGTATATAAGAGAGTCATCTCTATCAATTCACAATTCCAGTAAATGAAACTGTCAATTGCCCATGTGGTGAAGCATACAGGATGTATAAGTAAAGATTGTTTCGTTGTGTATTGCACTTTGTGTTCAATACATTTGTTTCCTAGCACAGACTCAGTTAGTTTTAATGGTACTCAGACAGAGGCATCAATTGGCACTGGTACAGGGGGCTCGTGCCCCGATTCTATTTAAATCCCCAGTTGGTGTCTTGAAAAATTAGAATAGAAAACCATGATCGATATCATACTGAAACGACGAAAATTCCCGCGCCTATGAGCCCTAGCCCAAAATTTTGTAAGCACCTAGCGACTCCTCTGCCAGCCAATCTGTCTAATTTATTCATTAATGTAATAATCGATTTAACTAAAAATATCCCACTGTGATCAGTTAATGATAAGACTAGAGGATGTAAGAAAATCGACAAGATATGAGTTAAAGGTTTTCAGACACATACACATGCGCGCATGCAAACACACACGTAAAAACTAGCAAACAGAATTTCGTTCATTTCCACTCCTTGCTGTGTCTTAAAAGAGGTGTCAGGGGTTTAAATAACTCTAGAATTTGAAGCCCTATACGTTCATCCTGGGGAACTGAAAACACCCCTCTTTTCATAACACACGATATTTCTCTATGTGAATATTTTTATTTCTTATTCAATTAAACAATTCATGAACTGGTTCTCTTTAATGCACTTTTAGTAAAGTGTCAAGTCTATGAACTTATATATTGATTATTTATTTTGTTGGGTATCTGCTTGTTTGTTAATTTCTCATAGAAATTCTTTCCGAGAAATTTCAGCGATACAAGTCCTTTCTTGATTAAAACTAGTTTATTTTTTCTCGCTACAACTTTGCAATACACAGAATTTCCAGTCACTTTAACTTCACCACTTTTATAAACACACGCTATAATTCACAGCGATTCACACACTTTACTTACAGTGCTTACTGTTCCCTTGACTCAATCATTTCTCTTTAATCTATATACTGCTTATATACTAAAAAAGAGGGCGTCTAGCAAACGCTGGGACATTCGTGAGGTTCCCCGATCCTTCTAGAAACTCCAGCGCGCATGCTCCCAGCGTCGTGTGACTTCCGCTGTCGTAACAGTCTATTCATTTTAACACAGTTGCACTTTGCCAGATTCATATGACTTATTACATAAATTTCATACAGGATAGCTACTCCTGTATGATGTTTATAGTTTATTGTGTTTCTTGCATTTATCATTTCTGATGGGGTTTTAGCATAGTCGCAATCTAAATATGAAGAAAAATATCTTGGTATTATCTTGGCTTTTATACCAGAGATTAAGCATATTTTTAAATTAAAAAAACATAATTTTAGCTTTAATATTTTACTTTCTGTCAAACTTGTTCTACTGTGCATCAACGTTAAATTTACGAATTTACAACTCTAGAATCTACTGCTGGATTTCCGTGGTAAAAAAAGGGCAAATAGCTCATTGTGTAGCTTTGCGCAAAAAAAAAAAAAATCAGTCACATATACATATATTCAAGGTATTTAAATATAAATGCTCCTATTTTTGTCGCACAAATAAAAGGGGGTAGCGTTTTTTTTACTTAAGCTAGGAACCGAAACACAATATAATAAATCAATGTTCAAAATAATAATTTATGTTTCTGAAATGTTTACTACATGTTATAAAGAATAATATTGACTTTTTGGAGTTTTATTGATTTTAAATTATAAAATTGATGTAACTTCCAACCCTAAAAATAGAACTTTTTTTTTCAAATTTCGAGAAATTAACCAAACAGAAAATGAAAAGTGTATGCGGTGCTATTCTGTGGCGGTTACGACTTTTTTTTCTGCGATTTGCATATGTAGTAAACCGCCACAGTAAAGTAAGAACTGTTAATATTTATATAGATTACAATGAAATATGCATCATTCGTTTGATAATATAATTTTTACATAGTTTTTTTCAGTAGAATATATTTAGTAAATATCAGCAAGAAACTTCATAGACATATCAAAACGGAATATATATTTCACTATGACTTAGTAACTTAAACTGTTAAAACTTAGTAAAACTAGCAACATTATAATTAACTCAATATAGTTATACTTATATATAAGTATAACTATAAGCCTAATATATTAATATTACTAACACTAATTACTGATATAATAGTAATACTAATTTGTAATACTTTATATTTAAAAGTATTAATAAATTGTCCATGTGTTGATTGAGCCTTCGATGGCATATCTGCAACAAGTTGAAACTTGATAGCTTAGCTATTCTGTTTCAGTTTCACTTTTTAAAGATATAATAATTCATTTTATATCAATATATGTTCTCAGTGGTGTTTTCTCAGTTTTTGTTTTGCCTTTAAAAAGGTCTTACTAACTCTTAGGTTTATTACATGTATCATACTTATAGTGTATAGTTCGTTTACATTATCACCAACAGTATTCTGCATGTGCACATTGTACTTGTATTTTTATATTTTATAGTATACTGTAGTACTAGCAGTGTACGAATTTCATTTGTTCAACAATCGATGCCCATGCATATGGCCAGTTTAACTCTAAAAGAGGCATTTGATATTTTAGTTTTACACCAACTGTTGATGCTTCTTATATGTACATTAGGCATACGCTATATAGTTGCAAAATAATAAGCTTTTTTATATTTTCTGTCATCTTGGTGCAGCTTCTATTTCCTAAAATCTTTTGTGTACAGTTACTGGCAGTATGTCTTTTTACGTTGCAATTAAAACATTTTGTCCTGTGATTTATTTTGTCCATTCTGAATAAAGAGTTGTCTAATTAAAGGCTTTTGTCTGTTGTTCCTGGTATTATGTCCTTTTCAATCTCAGTTGAAACACTTTCTGTCCTGTGGTTTACTTCTTGCATTCTGGGTAAGCAGTTGTCTAATTAATCCTTTGGTTTGTTTTCTATGAGAAGGAGTTGATGTTTCCATAGTATTTGATCTGACTGTCTCATGATTCCTGGACAGGGTTTGCAGTTGGTTCATTGATGTCCTTGTTTTCATTTTTCTATTTTATTATTATAATCATCCTGTACTTTAATCTTCTTCTTGTAATTCCTCTACTTTTCCTATAGCTTCCTCATTCTTGTCCTTAAAGAAATTGATTTTTCATCACTATTTTTATGAACTTACAGGGCACACGTTTTTTTATCTCATAATGTCTCACCTGGTTATCTTGGCATTATTTAGTGATTTACATGAAGTAATTTGTAGTTATAATTCCCTTTAAAATCCTGCTCTTTTTCGTGATTAAAAAAACAAATTATGCAAATTTCCTCTTGGAAGTCTTTCTATTGTTTCATCATTTCCAATAAATTTTTATTCACACTTTAAATAGTTGTCATCATCTTGAAGTTGAATCTTGATTTTATTTTTTATCAAAATAATCCCATTTCTGAACCCAGTGTACTCTTGTAGTTTTCTCCCGTTGACTCTGTGATTGTTTGATCCACTCCAAGAAAAAGAAGATTAGCCTGCTGGTTTGCCAGTTGTTGTGGTTGATAGTAAAGTTAGTTGAAATAAAAGATAATCAAAATAAACAAATGAATAATCAATTATAAATTTGTTAAGTGAAACAAATAATGTCATTCTGTACTTCTTACCCTAAAAGTTTGATTTGTAAATGATTCAAAATTGATAATATATATATATATATATATATATAGCACCTAGACTAATACCAAGTTTATCATATACCTGTCGGCTTTATGAGCCCTGTTATTGGATGAAAAGCCACTGTATATAGCAGGTGTAGTGCAGTTGACATATAAGAGTCTCACATGCTGTCACTCATGAGTTTTTAGCATTCGTATTGTTGTTAAGTTTTTTTTTTTGGTTGGGATATTTTGGATTATTCTGTAAAAATAATGCAAAATCTAGTCTACTTAATAAAATCTAAAGTGTTTTATTTGTCTGATTATAAGTTCTACAAGCACAAATTCTACTTAAGTACAATAGGCTTAACTCCACAAATAAATAATGCCTCAAGAGAGATTCCACTTAATTGCTAATTTTCTTGTACTTATAATGTCTATCTCTAGAACTTCATTGAAAACAAAATTTACAGCACTGAATTAATTAACTAGCTGACTGAATAATCAAACTATAATCTAATCCAGTATCACCTAATTTGTGTTTTATATTATTTCAATCATTTCCAAGACTTTCAAGATCAGTACTTCAGACTTCAAACCACGATATCTTCATGTCATGTTAAAAACTCCCTCTAGCCAAAAACAATGCAAACATATGAAATGTAAAAAGCATAGTCTACAGCAATATACTGCTGTGGTGGCATTGTAAGTGGGAGGGTCAATACTACAATTTGGTTTAGAGTAGCCTGTTAGTTGTAGGGGTGCTTTTTTGCTGCCCTCTCTCTTTGGTCAGCAGTAGTAAGCTAGAGATGTGTATGCTTGAATCATTTAGTCCATATATTGCATAAGTTTCTTTTAACTCTACATATATACCCTCAGCAAAATGCTGATATCTTTTCAGTCTTTCTTCATAAACCAGGCAGAGTTGTTGTGATTTTTCTTCAGCCCAAAAAAACCTTAATATATATATATATTTAACTTCATAATGACCAATTTTTTACAAGAAATTTAATGGTGCTATTTATTTTGTATTTGGTGTAGTATTTAATGACGAAATTGACAATGATTATTGTGCCATTTTCTTGAAGAATCTATATATATATAAAAGAGGAGGTTTGCAATTCCCAAAGTTACTAATTCTTTTATGAAACCACTTAGCACTATTTAAAGAAAACTGTTTTTGGAAATACTGAATTGACAGCAAGGTGATCTGAGTGTCTCCCGCCATAATTCTTTCTATGTGCAAAACATGCTTATGTTTGTATGTTTATTACTAAAAAAGGGCACAATCTATATATATAAAAGAGGAAGTTTGTGTATATGTAAGTAAGTAGAAAGAAATATTAACTTAATAAAGAGAAATATACCTCAGTAAATAGTCATACTCATAACATCTGTCACAGTTGAAAACATTTGGCTTAAGTTGAAATTGTAGTCACTCATATATTTAGTATTCACACAATCACTAGCATGCAATGACAATATTGACTTAAAACTCTACAAACACTATTTGATAAAAGTTGTGATAAAATGACATGATGGTGCAGGAGGTACATAATGGGGATTGAACTTGGGTTGACTTCTGTTATCCTTCCCATCCCACCTGAATATCTTTTTTTTTCTCAACACCAGAACACATTCTTTCAGTATTTCAGGACTGTTAAATATAGCAATAAGCATCTAACAACCAATACCATCCTTTTTTTTCTATAAAGATCTTATAACTGACTTTCAGAATGGGGTAAGTAATATCTGCACACTTTTGTATTTTGTAAAAACTTGTGAAAATGAAGAATATAATATCTCAACCACATTATTATCTGTTAATCCAGTGCTGACAAGACCTTTTGCCCAATATCAGGGCTCATCAGGCTGGTTTGGTTATAATACACATAGTAGTAGTTGAAACAGTTTATATTAGCAATTATTTAAACAACTGTTTTGGTAAGAAAATGATTATGTGTATTAATCACTACCCTGAAACCAAGTATGTATTCTATTTGTCTATCTCTGCCATATTTTTCTTTACAGATGCTTTTTATGAAACTCCTTTGGTATTCCTTTTTTTCTTTCAGAATTAGTGTTTAAATAAATTAATGTACATATACATCCACATGCTTACTATTATAGCATTTTTCTGTTTGAGCTTTTGTCATTGATTAATATTGTTTGGTATATTTATATATATATTAGCCTTGGTGTTATAGTCAATAATTCCCAACATTGTACAGTCCGAAAAGAATTCAGAATCATTGAGAAGTTTTTGTGTATCTGAAAATTGTTCATGTTACATGTAGATGTATATTATTATTTAAATAAATGAGAGAGATTAAAGATTATATTGGTCTTGCTTTTTCAGGTTATCAAGGATATTTATTTAATGGAAGTAAGACTGCAGTTGAGATAAACTTTCTAGCCAGAGCATATGTTGATGACTTTTTCTTGTATGCTTCGAGTATTTGTGACTTTTTTTAATTGCATTTGGGCATTATATATGTTTTGAAACACCATAGATTCATAATGTAATCAGCAAGCTTTTCTTTAATAAGTATAAAAGTTCTCAACAGTATTTTAGGTTAAAAAATTTAATGTCAAATTGGTAGTTCTATAGAACATCTTACAAGGTATTGTAAATGTTATTAACACTAAAAATTCTTTTCATTTTCACATTAGAAAGATGAACTATAGTATAAGAACTGTAAAGCATTTATCAGAAGAAAATATGTTGAAGAGTTAGTAGGTGAGATATTTATTTGTGAAGAAAAGAAAAATCCTCAATTCTTGACTTAAGGAAGAGCTCTTATTCAAGAAAGGTGATTTATGAAAAAAACAGTAAGATAAAGCAGTTCTCCTGCAGTGTAATCACCAGATGCTTGTCATATTAAGATGAGATTAACAACAGGCTGAAAAAGAGTGACATATTTTCCTTGTTGTATATTTTGTCAACATTCACTTTATGTAGTGCCTTTACTAAGTGGAAGAAAAAGTTGATTGATTGAATCTCAAGTGTTTATCATGTCTAAGGCCCCAAATGAAAATCTTATAACTTACATTCTTGTTGTGGTTGGTGATGGAGGTGTTGGGAAATCTGCACTAACCATCCAGTTCTTTCAAAAACTATTTGTGACTGACTATGATCCAACCATAGAAGACTCATATATACAGCACACTGAAATAGATGGCCAGTGGTGTGTACTTGATGGTAAGTGCTTTTTCTTAATACTGTCATAACTTTCCTACATTATATTTAATTTATTGTTTTTGTTAATTTGGTATAATATGTTTCTTAATAACATACGATCTTAATCATATAAGGCTGTTTTCAGAAAATGTAAAAGTTTTAAAGATCATAACTTAATAGTAAAGTAATGAAAATACAGAAGTGATATAAATATAGGATTCACAAACTATAAGTAGTGCAGACTAGATGGTGATTTTATTAATGCTATAAAATATTACTGTAGAAAATACGGAAGCGATTAAGTTGCACAGTACACTAGTATTTTTATGGGAGCCCATAGCTTTACATATAAAATTACATTATTTTCATGCTGCCATACAGTTTTAACAATGTTAGATTGTAAAATATTGTTCGTGTACTTCTCCTTACAATAAAGTCAAGTTGTTAGCCATTTTTTGACTTTCCCAATTTTTACATATAGGTCCAACCAACCTCACTATTCCTCACTCTAAATATTGTACATTGACTATGATATCATTCTTCTCTCAACCTTTGAAGCAAGTGTCAATCATTATTGCCAAACATTTCAAACTTTAGTTAATTAGTAAGGTTCATGTCTCCAGCTATGTTCATTTCAATCATATAGTTTGGTTATTTTTTGTCGTCAGTAGTTTTCAAGCAGCTACACATCTGTTTAGGTCACATCATGCTAATGTATATCTTAGTGTTCTCTTGGTAACATTCATACCTGTATTTAGAGCATAGCTGCTGGCAAGATCTATATTTGACTGACATTTGTCTCATAAAGAACATACCTTGAGATACTTAACATCATTTTTGGAAAGTTTTGATTTTCTACTTTGACCACTTGTTATTAAACCTATGCATATGGGTTGGTCAGTATGACTGACCTTTTAACTGTGAAACTATACATACACTGTAAGTCTGAAAGTACTAAGTATATCTTCACACAATTTAGTAAGCTGTTAGTAAATGCTACAAGTATTTTGTACCCCAAAACTCAGACTTTTTAATAAAGATTTATCTGTGAATTTACAAAGCCTTTATTGAGTCTGTCTGAGTGGAAGGTGGTTTTCATGTTAAGAATATAACTACTATTTTTTTCTTACAGTATCATATTTTATTTGCAGAACTTCCAAAACCTCCTAAATAGATTTCGAAGTTTTTTTCCTTTTTTTTTGTTAAAATTTTGTATTTCTTGTGTTTTTACTATACTAACAGTAACTGTAGCAAAATCATCAATGTACAATAAAATTTAAAGTAGAAAAATATGAATTAAAACCAAAATACCCTTTATTCTTTAGAATGATTGCAGAATGTAACAGACAATTACATTATTTATTCTGACAGCCTCAACTTTCATCCCTTTTCACACTTGCTTTCTTTTATTATATTGCTTTACAGTGTGATATCAGATGTCTCTCAGTATGTGAAACAATATATCACAGCAAGATAGCTTGTTGTAAACAAATGGATCATGTTACATACATAATGTAACTTTACAGGATTTACATAAGCCAGCTGATTGAGAGAGTAGATAAATGTTTTTATTTAATTTTTCTTCTATTATCTAATCTGTTTCTAATTTTATATTTTTGTTATATTTGCTAAAAAATGTATAACAGTAAATAAGAAATTTAGCACTTATTTAGCTTTGAGGCCTTTTGCATGAGTGTGTTGTTCAGTAAGCCTTGTTTTTTTCGAACAATGTTGGTTGTCCAAAAAATAATTCAAATAGCTTTGAAATATGCCTTTCAGAAAACAAATATATCAGGCACTAAAATAGAATGTTTCAAAACTACTAGAATTTATTTTGTTTTCTAACCAACATATAAAGAGGTTTAATTCCATTACTGGTCAGAGCAGTGTTTTCAGTTTAAACACATTAAGCTTTCCTTGGGAACTATGGTCTTTGACTGCTGGAGTGGTGGGCCATGGAGGCTTTCTCCTGAGTGTGACCAATTCCACTCAGTCAAGAATAGGACAATGGTGCTCTGTTGGTGTAGATGATGACTACTCACATCCTACCATGAATAAGAAGACAAATACCCAATGCTGCCTGGTTGTGGCCTGGATGAATCCACCACCTGGTTGGCTTTCTCCCATCTTACCACTGCCTGGATGTCAGTTCTCAGGTGGTCGAATGTTGGATTTGCATAAGACCTGCCAATATAAGTCCTCACACATGTGGTTGGTAGGGATCCTTATCCTGTTGTGGAACAGACAACAAATTCTTGATGCTGCCTGGTTTTGGACTGGAATTGACTCAACATGTTTGCATTACATCTTCCTACCATTAACTGGATATTGGTTTCCTTGGTGGTCTGGTGTTGGTTGTGTACTTGGTCTGCACACGTACCCTGGCTTGGTTGTCAGGACAGAAGTTGTTTTTCTCTTCTGCTTCCTGGTTCATTGGTGAAGATAGTTGGGACCTTCTTCCTGCTGCTGACTGGAAGAAAATACCTGATGCTGCATGGTTTTGAACTGAATTTGACCCACCAAAGACAGTCTGACGCACCCTAGCCACTCCACATCATCTGGCACATCCGATTACAGGTTGAACATGCATCTTTTCCACCCAATTTAACAACACATATCTTGACAATTGGCAAAGAATATACTTGGTACAGATGGGGTGAGGTCTCCCACGAATGTGACCCTGTACATTAGGGTGTCACACTACATGAGTTCTCATCAGGCATTATCTGAAGAGTGCTCATCTAGGTAACTTTTGCACCTGTCCCTTCACCATTTCAATGTGCGATTCTAGCTATTATGTGAGAAGAGGTAAGGTATCGTATTGGAAGTTGATATTTTCCAACAATGAAAATGTATTTCTGATAGATACTTACCTCCGTTCACACTTTTCACCCATCGTCCCCACTTCCGGTGCATTTTTTTTTTGCCTAAACAAGTTATGAGAGTGCTCTACAGTGTAGAGGGGAGTCAGCTGCACTAAGAAGGTGTGTTGCAATCCTATTGGTAGGGGGTTGTTGCATGCTACAGCACAACTATACTACATGTAAACACATGAGGGTAGGTGGGAGCATCAAGGCTAGTGATGAGCAAAAATCAGGCATATAGAGGGCAGCACAAATTGAGGAAAGCTATTATGTGAGAAGAGATAAGAATCTATTGAAAATATCTTTTCAGTGTAGGAAAATGATAAGTTTTGAAATGTGGCATAATATTCAGTAGCATTATTTGTTTATTGCTCCTGGTATTTTATTTTCATTTGAACATATAATTTAAACTACAATAAGGTAATTTTCTGTAAGTGTTTAAGTCAATTGCACATAGTATTACTATGTAATCTTGTCAAAATCTGGGTCCACAGTTTTAGATGTTATTACCAGCAGTTATTAATTTTCCTATTAGTTTCAACTGTTCTACTCTCATGTACATCTATCACTTGATTCTGTATTAGGGTGGTCCTTATTTGCAGGTAAAATATCAGGTTAAAAAATGATAAAACTCTCACCCCCTAATTTTCATCCCTTGTACAAAAAAACATTAAATGTCAAATATCAGCCAGTGAGTTGCTCAGTGAGGTTAAAATCTAGACTGCAGTGGCCTGGTACTGTATGTACAATGTGATATAAAAACGTTTTTTTTAATGTCTTATAAATGATTTATTGAAAGTATATTATTATTCTATTGCATGTACAATAGTTTAATTATTTAATTTTAGGATTTTGGTGTGATTAGTCACTTCTGCATTGTTATTGTTTCCTGTTTGCTTGTAGGAAAGCGTCCTCTATGATCCTGCACAACTTGAAGGAGGAATTTTTTCTGTTCTTTCTTTTTTATGATGGTATTATACTCCTCAATAAGGGCCACACCACTTTAAGCATTGTCATTTACCACATTCAAGTGTTGAACTGCCTTTAGTGTCTCCTTGTAGTCCTCTTTCAGTTTCCATGACTTGGGGTCATAATCCAGAAGTCCAGATAGAATTTTGAGGCACCTGAAAAAGTCTGTTGTGTTCTCTGTGATAAAGTCTTCAATTAACATGTCCTTAGACTTCATGATATTCAGCTGGATGCACTTTGAAGGTTCATACACACCCTCATTTTCATTTAGTATCTTAACCATTGCTTGTTTCCTCTCTGTGGGTTTAGCTGAATCAAAGAATGCCAAACCACTAGATAGACTTGAAAACAACAAAGATGCAGATGTCACAGACTCCTCTTTCCTTTTGGTCAGTGAGTTTAAACTGTCCCATAAACATTGAGAACTGGAAAGTATATAATACCTTGTCCATTCATTATGCATGATGCAGTGCTTCAAGTTCTATAAATTGCACTCCATGTGGAGGGATGCCACACAGAAAGGTTATGGGCAGTTCAAGAAGCTCTTGATAATCTGACCTATTGTCATGTCATACAGAATATTCAAGAAGTAAAAAATAACAGCATGTATTATTTATATATGGAATGTTCATAAACATTCTGAATAACATATAATACTCTGGAATATTCCAGAATGTGCTAAAATATTCCAGAATAATCTAGAAGCTTCCAGAATTATTTAGGGTATTCTGAAAGATTCTAGAATATTCAAAGTATGCAGATATAATACAAGGTACAAGATAAAATTTCAACTACCTTCAGAAATCCCTAAATATTACTCAATATGGATAAACTTGGTGTGAAATACTTGTATATTGGAACAGAATGAGGGGTGAGAGTGTTGTAAATCAAAACTTCAAAAATAAGGACCACCCTATTCTGCAGGTTACATTCTCAGGTAAAATTTTGTTTAACAATCTTACATCTGTCTTATTTTGGCTGTCTATAATGCTATTTATGTAAAAAATATTAAATTAATCAGAATGTTAACACAGTGACAATGAACTATATAAATAAAGTTTCTAAGTTGATTTATCTGAAATCAAACATATGTCATTTCTTTGTTAGTTCTAGATACTGCTGGACAAGAAGAATTTAGTGCCATGAGAGAGCAGTACATGAGGAAAGGAGATGGTTTTCTATTGGTATATTCAGTCACTGATAACCAAAGTTATGAGAATATACACAACTTTCACACTCAAATTCTAAGGGTAAAAGATAGGTAAGTAATTATACTTCTCTCTAGTAAGTTGTTTACACATAAGATTTTATTAAATATTTGATTAAATATATAAATTACATGCTTCATTTCTGGGTCTTTAGTATCATAAATTATATAGTGTTAAATTACATGTATACCCCCCAGTTAAGGAAGTTACAAATGATACTATTCTCTCCAGAGTTAATACTGGAAGCTGACTTGTTATAAAATACTCATTATAATGATTAAATCACAGGTTGAGTTTAAGTTAATTTTTTTTTACTGTTAAAGTGAAAGTGGTATATTCTTCCTCATGAAAATCATTCATTTATACACTTTTTCATTGATCTTTTATCTTTAAGAAATGGTTAAATGAATACATCAGAGGTCCCCTGGTAGGACAGTGGTAAGTTTACAGACTTACAATGCTAAAATCTGTGGTTCGGTTCCCCACAAAACAAACAAACAATTCCACAGAAAACCTGGAACTGTTTATGAATTTGAAAAAGGAGTAAAAACAGTCTGGGAGAACTGGAAAATTATCCCCAAACCTTGAGAAAATTTGTGTTCCCCCACAAGACCTTGCACATGGTTAATTAGGCAGATTTATAAGGAAAAGTTGAGGTATTGGTGTGCTGTGTGTGTACAGGTCTGGAAAATCAGGGGTAAACAATTTTGGAATCTCACTAATGTTGCCTTTGTAAATCTTTCTGTTTAAGAGGGTTAAAGTGTGCATGTCCATGACTTTTTATGGTGTTACTTTTAAGATTTAAATATATAACTATTATCAATGAATCATGAATCACAATAGTTGTTCATAATAGGGATTGCAAGGAATTGCACAAAATCCTAACAGAAAGTTCAGGTAAAAAGCACATTAACTCTTCCGACATGGGGTTGGTCAATTTGACTGAGTCATATGACCTTCTGTACAGAGTGAAACAGGAATTACCAGCCATAAATAAATGACTGTAACATATAGATAATCAATATTTTGTACACTGTACAATTGATGTCTTTAGGAATCCAACCACTGTGATGTATGAAGTGGAATAAAAAAAAAATCAATACCTATAATATTAAATTTTATTACACCCATTCCTAGAATAATTACCTTAAAAGACACTAAGGTTTATTTAAGGCGATGTTTTTCAGACATATGTTTTATTTGAAAAGGCTGCTCTTCTACTGGTAAAATTTTATACACGCTTAGTGAGGGTTATGTCTTAGTCGAGGCATATATTTGCCCATTGCAATGCATTAAATATAAATGCTCACTGTATTTTCCAACAAATCTTTATGGCAATCTCCAGCTGCAGCTTAACATTTTACATCTTGAACTAATGCCACCAAATAGTGAATAGCTACAGTAAATCATCATGAACCATATCGACTAGCTACTAGTTATGTTTATTATCATTACAATGTATAAGGTTAGCTACCATATCTAGTAAACCTTTGCCCATAGTTGAGCATAAAAAACTAGCAAACAAGATAAAGTATAACTTGGGAATTTAAAAACCCGCAAATAGGGATCCTAAAAAAATATAGAAACAAGGCTGAAGATACTGTAGACATTATTTACTTAAACTGCAAGTCCCTATTTTGACTCCATCAAATGTAATTCTAGGTAACAGCACGGATCAAGATAGGGGGTTTGTTATTTTAGTAAATAATATCTACAGTATCTCCAGCTTTGTTTGCTTGCTTTTTTATGATCTCTATTTGCTGGTTTTTTAATTCCCAATTTTTTATCTTTTACATATCAATAGATTTGGAAAAAAACATGTTTATAATTTAAATTTTTATATTACTTGTGTTGTAACATCTTTATTTAAGAAAGAAATATTTTAAAAATTTCAATCTTCATTTTTCTATCTCATGTGATGTGTCTGAACTCTGATTTCTCCATGTTAAAATTCTCCAACTTCTAAAATTGACTGCTGCAGTTTCCAACCAAATATTAACTCGTACAATACATCATAACAAGAAAGAATCTAAAACTCGAACCTCCTATTTTCTTGATTTGGTGAGATAGCAATAAATTTTTCAAATCACCAGAGAAGCCCCTCTTCTCTCACTTACTTTCAAGATTGTTTGTTTATCAGCTCTACATGGCTGATGGATATGTGTATAACCAAAAGAGAGAGAGAAGTTTCTCCTCTATGTAAATCTTGCAATTTTTCTCTCAGTTTTGCCACCTTAAATTGTAGGTTGATGAGAATTACTTGGTTTATGTGGATCATGTTTGGTGCTCTAAACAGAATAGGAATTTTTTGATCTATAGTTTTAATCATAGTAGTTTTTGGAAATTTTATTCTAGTCACTGATATATTCGTGCATAAAATACATATTTGAAAGCTACATGAATATTTTTTGGACACTTAAATTTATGAGACCCAGTAAGGCTTAGCAGAGAATGTCAAATATTTTTAATTGTGTACAAATGCCTGAAGTATACGGTGAATACTACAAACCCTTGTTTTTTATTTATTGTTTCTTTAACAAAAGCAAACAATTTAAATAATATAACGTCTCAGCTTAGCCTAATTAAACTTCAGGAAAATAACTTTACCATTTCACAAGCTCCAGTTCACTGTGAAACATGACACTCATATCATATGCTATTTACATTAGCTTTATGGGAAACAGCTAATGTAGCAGGTATGAATGTTTTTCTAACTCTGAAGTGGATACTCTCTCTGATGATGGATGACCTGATTTCAGTTCTTAGACACTTTCTTTACATCTCAATTTGTCCGCTTTTGCTTCTTTTGATTTGTGTTATTTTTATGATATAAAAAGATCATGCTTATATAGTTATATCACAGCTGCTTATAGTTTTTAACATTTTCTACATAGTCTACATCAGCATTTTTTGGCTTGAAATAGTTGCATGCAATGGCTTCTGTTGACACTTTGTAATTGAAAGTCTAAGGCCGTATTGCTACTGTGAGGTTTTGTAAACCAAATTCTTTACAGTGGGTGTCTGTAACTTGTTGATGATAAATTTCAACAATAAACAAACAGCAACACAGTCCACTTGTTTTAAAATAATATATTAAAAGAAGTCAAACGTATATACAAATGTTGATTACACTGTTGGTTATCATAGTTGTATCCAGAGCTTTAAATAATTGCCTGTTTTTTGTCAAAGTCCACACAGTCTGGTTCAATTACTATAGAACACAATTGACAAGATGAATTATTCTTCTCTGCTCTGTTATTACAATACAATCTGTATTAATATCATGTTAAATAGAAATTGCCACTATATGCTCTTTATCTCTAAACTCACAATCATGCAGTCTAGATCTAAATAATACTCTTTCAATGTGTATTTATACCCTGACAGAAGTCTAGAAAATTCCATGTAATACTAGATATTCTGATGCAGTAATACTCAATTAAAGTAATGTGAAAAATTCAAAAAGTTCTTGTCACATGATGCAACAATCACTAACTCATAACAACTGAATGTATATGCTATATAATGTATAGTTAGTAAACAAACTTGCCATGAACTTTCATATCTAAAAATAATTAAATATGACACCTATGCTATATAAATTATCCAAATCATAATGCTTGCATTAAACTTAAACAGTCATGTATATCTAACAGCTACATGTGGTTTTGAGCACAAGCTAGCTTTGTCATGTCAAAGAAATAGAACTATAAAGTAATTGTGGGTTTGAGATTTAAGCATTTTTGTAGGTTTTTATTTTTATACAAGGAAAGAGCTGAGAATTGTACTAATCTTAAACCCATTTGAAAATTACCCACTATACCAGTAAGAGTCTGGCTTGTGAGACTATGTAGTATATGATATATAATGTCAATACAACATAGCCTTTTGTGATGAAAACCATGCTGCAAGGCTATTGTCAAGATACACAATCATTAGACAGAACATAATCAAAAAATAGTGTCATGCACTGTGATGAGGTAGTGAACCTCCAAATAATTTTAGTATATAATTTTTTCAACCTCTGTATAAACATGGTCTGGTTGTATTCCCCAAGAAGGTTTTACAAGTTTGTCTCAAATGGTAGAATTTTAAGGTATCTAGATTTTTTCACACCAAAAGTTATCATGAAGAAATATAAACCTTCATATTTGTAAAATATCTAGGTGGTAAATTGTGTTTAAGATGGAACCTTCTCTTCTGTCCTTTAGAAACAAAAACACCTTATTATGTAATTTACACAACTTTGACCTGAAGATGGGTTACATAAGTCATTTGAAACATCATTGTCCACTGCATTTTCTCAAACATCACATTATTCTAAGTTTAATTTGTTCTTTTCATAGCTACAGATCTTGCATGAAAGAACACTAGTTTATCAAGAGTCAGCAAGTTATAAGCCAAACATATTTTTACCAATGGTAAATTGATATGATTTTATTATACATGTTTTCTTTCGTACATCATATTTTAACAATTGCTGTGGGATATGTAACAACTTGTATCTATATTTGCTTTCGAACTTTACAATGCTGTCAAAGGGTTTTCTCAGTTTACATGAATTTCTGACAAATTGAAATGCTTGTTAATAATAAGATATTATTTACTTAAGAACTAATTACATAGTGAAAGTTGTAAATCATTTGTTTAATGTACGAAGTTGGAGATTAAGCTGAAGTTATTTAGATCATAGTACAAGTTCACTGTAGTAGCTGTAAAGCAATAATAATTTTCTGCAGACATCAGTTCTGTTTGTATGTGCAAATGGCAATAAAAATAACATCACCATTTCCACCTTTTTAACAGAACTAGGCAATTATTCTCACATAAGACTTGGATTGTTGAAATAAACGAAAATAGTAATAAGTGAAAACACTAATATCATTTATTTATTTTCATAAGGTTTGATGGTAAGTAATATTTTGATTACATGGAAAGTTTAAATAATTTAAAACTAATTTCAATTAGTTGATAATTTTTGCAACATTAATAAACATAATTGTAATTTTGATTAATCATTTATTTTATGTGACATTAATTCTTATAATTGTTGCTTATAGACAAACGATTATATCAGTTAAATTGGATATGGTACATTACCTCTTTTCACATAAATAGCTATTCTTGTTCAGTGCTGCCCTCTATATGCAAAATATTTTCATGCATGCTACAAGCTTTATAGCTCCCACCCATCTGGAATTGACTGATTCCAATGTTATATTACATTTTTTTTTAGTTCCTCTTTTCCTCTAAGATGGTCCTTTTTATTCTTTTACATGTCCGACAACTTCCCATTCTTTACATGTCCTACCTATGGGTTTTCTTCATTCGTTTTGTATGCTCAATGCTTATTGGAGTTCTGGATCGATTGGTCCCACCTCAATCACTTCTTGGGTCTTCTCTGTTTTCATATGTAGTCTTTGATCACATTTGGGTGGGCTATTTCTGCATGTATGGGAATGCCCATTGTACGTGTTCTTATTTTCCACTCCTGGGACACTATCTTAGATTTTTTCACCATGTGATTCGGTCACAGTTTCATGCCTTACCCTTTGGATTTGTATCGGTTTCATATGTCTTTTGTGAGGTGGTTTTTGTTTTACCTGACTTAAAAGTTTGGTTTTTTTTACCTACACCATTCATTGGATGTCTGACTTTACTTAGCTCCTTCCAAACAGGGGTAGTCTTAACATGCTCAAAAACTCCTTCCACAGTCAACTCAGATAGTTGGATTTTACAGTTGGGTATGTTTTTCGTGTTCCATACTTCACATTCTAGTCTCTTTCAGGTGGGTATTTTTAAACAACCCTCCATTGAGATTATCCATTCTTCTCCTCGAATGTATTCGATGGAGTTTTCTGTTATTTGAGCCATTCATTTGATTTTCCTCTTAAATTTCATCATTTCCTCTTTGTCTATATGAGTTGATAGATTATTATATCTCCTACAACATTGGGTTTACTGCTTCCTCCCCCTTTTCTGGATTTTTTCTCCTCCCTGATGCTCATCTCCAAAGGTTGGGGATGTGGTTCAATCAATAGGAGGCCTTAGGACAATGGTCTACTGGTGAAATATATTCACACCCTGGCACTTCTGCCAGTCTAATGTACTTGCTTTCACTCTCTTCCCTTTGTCCAGATTTGACTACTCATGTTTCCTTTCAACTATTTGACAGTGATGGCTTCTATCACTCGCCAAGGGGACATTCGTTCTTGTTCCTTTTGTGGTAAACTGTGGATCTCCCTTTTTGAACCCCCACACTTGACATACGTCTCCTGGAGGGTTGTGTTCCAGGTGATTTTGTCCTTGTTGCTGAGTGACTTTCCTGTTCCATCACACTTCCTCTTAAGGAGTGACCTCTCAACCAACCAAATTTTTGGTGGCTCTGCCTCGTGTGGGGTACTCCTCCACGTGAATTTTTTGAATTTTTTATCAATTCCCAGCACTTACCTCATTTGTTTTTGGTCTCTAGTTCTTCATCCACTTTCCCTGGCTGTTGATTTGTTCAGACAAGATTACATCCAGTTTATAACATCAGTTTTTTTCCAAAAATGTTTGTTCATCCATGTTCCTCCAGTTCAGGTCTTCTGATTGATCTTTCCTGGCCATCACACATCTGGGTTTCTCGGCTGTTTCAGCTCGATTTGTTTCTCTTTAACTACATTTTCGTGGCTCCTCTGGTATATTCCTTTTGACTTTTTAGTTTCTTACCATCTTCAATATTTCTTCTCAGTCAGTTCCAGATGACCTTGTTTGTCCAGTACATGCTGTGGGTTACTTCATTGTTTTCAAGGCTTTTTTCTGTTGAATCTATTTCCCACAATTTTCTTCCCTTACTCCACTGCTTTGTCTGTGATTTTTTCCCATTCCTCCCTGACCCATTGGGTTTGAACTGTTTTTTGATTGGCCTTTTATTCCTTGTCTTTTTCTACCTGCCATCAATTCATGGTATCTTCACTCCGATCATGCATCTTCCCTTTTCCCTGCATATCAACCCTGTAGTCTGTTGAGCACTTGGACTACACCTCATATGTTCATCTCCCATTATCTGTTTTGAGTAGCTGTTTCTTCCTTGTCAAGATATCATCATCCACCTGTTGCCACCCTTCACTCTTTCATGAGTAAGTTACCTTTTAGTATCTATACTTCTTATTTTTCAGGGCATGTCTCTCTTTTTTTTTATGGATCCCACTCTTTGGTGAGTGGTGCCTGTCCAGGTACACTTAAACTAGTCAAAGCCACACTGTAAGGCCATGATGACTTTACAATTATAATTGAATTAAATTCCATGGCCAGTAAACACATACTGCTGTGATGGGGTGTTCCACAAGATTGCTTGTAGGTTTATCCTCACGATATGTTTGCCTCATTAATTTGCCTCTCCTGGACTGTATTCACCCAAGAACTACATGGGTAAAGCAGAAGGGGATAGTTGCCCATCCCTTGTATTGAATCAATTGGTATAGTCTGCTTTTCAAAATAGGGTTTTGTTGTTAACCATTGCACTGTCTCAGGTGTTGTCATTCCTCTGGACTCTTCACCATGCTTTCTCCCCTCTTTTCTTCTAGTGGAGTTTGGAGGTTCTTACATTTTCCAGTTCCAAGCCACTGGGATGGTGGACCATGGAGGCATCCTCCTGAATGAGATAATGAGAAACAATATATAAACTAAACCATTCAGTTGAGAGTAGGGCAGTGGTGTTATGCTGGCGTAGATGATGAGTTGTCCTCCATTTCATATATCTTGAGAGTGAGCCATCAAAATTGCAGTTCACTCCTTTGATTGGGATTCCTCATCCTACTTCCACTTGGATGTCAGTTCTCAGTGTCTGGGTTTTGGATTTAGAGCTGAACCAGTCAACATAAGTCCTTACACATGTATTACAGATGTTTCTATTCCCTAACTCAATTATACTCTTTTTTACTCCTTCTGTGTTGTGATTAATGGTGGAGGTACATGCAGATAAATATGGTTCTTCCCCATCTGCTATCCCTTGATGTTCTTATTATTCTGAGGATGTTACTGCACTTGGGGTTGTTCCTGTCATTTTGATTTGGAATGAGATGATTTACATTACTCAGATATAATTTCGATATCGGGTTCCAAGATCGATCGATCAATTTCTCACATTGCTATCATGTGTCCCATTCATAGGTTGGAGGGCACAAGATTCCCTCCAGTCTCATGAACTTGAGGAGAAGATGGTATGATCATCTTTCCTACCCCAACCTGATGGCTGGGTTTTAGATTGCAGTTGAATTGCTGCTGGTATGATCCTCTTTCCTTCCCCCACATGGATATTGGTTCCCAATGGCCTGGGTTTTGGATTGTAGTTGACTTGCTGGTGGTATGATCCTCTTTTCTACCCTCACATGGATGTCAGTTCCCTGTGGCCTGAGTTTTGGATTAGTTAACTTGCCATGTACAGTCCGTCATGCCATAGCCACTCTACACCTGGAGACACATCCTTTTACTCTCACCCACATTTATGTATTATGAGATTAAGGTTCCTGTATTATGTGGTTTGGATCTCTATCCAACCACAGTTTTCTCCCTATTGGATGTGCTACTCCATATTTCCTCCCATATCTGTGACGTCTTTTTCCACACTGGGCGAAGAGTATACTTGGTATAGAAGTGGTGCGGTCTCCCATGTATGGTTCTTTACTGTGAGGATCCCCTTTTTAGGGTATTCTTTGGATGCTTCTTTCTTTCTCTTGCATTGGTCCCTCCACCTGTTCAATGTAGGATTCTAGCTATTTGTGTTAGAAGATGTATCTTACTGGAATTTATAATTTTCCAATACTGAAAATCTATTTCCAATAGGTACTTAACTCCTCTCACACTTCCTCCCAACTGAAAACTGCCAAAACTCGAAGTGATAGTTTGATAAAATTGAATAGAGGAAGTCATATGCATCAAGAGAGTATGTCACACTGTTATTGGTGGAAGGTTGTTGCATGATGATTTGCATGCGAGATGCATTGGAATCAGTCAATTCCAGATGGGTGGGAGCTTCAAGGCTTGTGCCATGTGTGAAAAAAATTTAGCATATAGAGGGCAGCACTGAATGATAATATTTATGTGAGTGGAGATAAGTACCTATTGCATATACATTTGCAGTATAGGAAAATTATAACTTAAGTTAATCATCCAGCTCTACATTTTAGACTGTGATACACACATTTAGTACCAAAGTTGGCTGTTTTTCACTTATTTTAATTAATTGAACTGGACATAACCTTGTTTCTGTGATCATCTTTTCATGCCAATAAATTTCAAGCAATGGGATAACTAGGTTTCAGGGGTCTTGGGGCAAACATTGTTGTTGCTCCCTGTTCCACTTCATTAAAACTCTTTCCGTGTTTTAGAATATTTTATCCTCATTTCTGATATTCAAATTTTTAATTCCCATGGTCAGCTTTGGCCCTGGCTTACTTGTCCTACCTATTGCTACATCATTGATTACAAGAAGTACTATAATTAAAGTAGATGATTTTAACTTCTTCTTTTTACTTTGTCAGTAGGATGAAGAAGAAAATATTGGAATTACATATTAACTCAACCAATGTCCTTAGTGTGCATCTATTTATGTTTTTTACCGACCACATTTTTCAACATATAAAACTTTGTTATACTTTTAAGAAAATGACCATGAACTCCAAAATAGGGTTTTTATTTTGATCACTATTTTGTTTGTACAACTTCCCCAGGTTGATTTACGTTAGTTCTTAAGATGATTTCAAAGCTACTCCAGTCAACATTTCATAATTTTAGTTAAAATACATGGCTGTACACAGAACCTTATTTTTGCATATGTAACTTTATAATCATCAGTATTTTTTACTTTTTAGGTTACTAAAACATACAGATTGCTTTATCCTCATGCATACTTATGGAATCCCTTCTTCCTATATATTATTCTTTGCTGCAGTAAAGCAGAATATAACATATATATTGGTAGATTTTGACAAAATTAGAAAATTCAAGGTACTTTTAAAAACCACCAGGTAAGTTGATTAAGAGCACAACAACAGAAGGTTCTGGATATAATAAGCAATTAGACCCATTAACCAATAAATTAGACTAACATACAAATATTTCACAACAACGACAGTTTTATTTTACAATTCTTCAAATGTATGGCAAAAAGGTGATGTGTAAAATACCTATTGATAAATATAACTTAACACTTGCTCTTCATGTTTAAAGTTGGCTTTTTCTGGTGGTTGGAAAGTGATTTAAGAGATTATCTCAACAAACTGACCACTGTGACAAAATATGAGATGGAAAGTGAGAGAGAGCTGACTTTGCAAAGTATTAAGTTCAATTCTAAGCTTCATCAAAACTTTCCAGAGTACATTGTTACCTGTTACCCATGGCATCTTTAAAGAAAGAGAAACCAGAGTTTCCAACATATCTTTATTATCAATATGCCAGACAGTCATGGAAAACTAATCAATGACTTACTGATAAACTGGTCACACACAAAGAGATTTGCATAAACTAGTTTTGACCATGTGTAATTACCTAAGGGCAAGAATAATGCAGGTCATGGTTAGGCATACTCTGTTCATCTGAAACTTGTACTGAATTGTTGAAAAATTGTATAAGTAAAGATATATTCCTATATTCTAAAATACAGAGAGATTTATTTGTGATATATACCTGTACATTGCTTACACTGTAATGATTATAATTCAATAACCTACAACTATAGAATCAGGTTTGTGGCTGTGTTAGTTTCAGCTTACTGTGTTGGTGATTCATAACAAGCAGTTTTGTATTTTGGATATTATAACAGCTACAGTAAGATTAGGGTTTTGATTATTATATATTGTTTTACATACTTAAGTTTAATAGAATGAGTTAAGCATTCATAGTGTTATAATTTTGAATAAACAATATATATACTGTAAAAAATTGACTGAAGTACATCCTTTTAGGTAATTTTCCTTCATGTTATAGGGACATCTATCCTATGATATTGGTAGCTAACAAGGTTGATCTAGTCCACCTTCGAGTTGTATCAGAAGAACAAGGACGAGAACTAGCAGCTTTGCTAAAGGTAATGTAAGTAGCAAAAAGTTTGAGATGCCAAGAATTTAACAGAAATCATGGGACACAGTTTATGTAAGTTGAGTATAAATTGTCAATGTACTACAAGAAATAACTTCCATGTAAGATACTATTTGCCTTTTAGTTAAACTTGATATTTTTCAAAGAACATAAATCTGTACTTTTACTAGTAGCATCATTAAAAATAATTTAATTCTCAAACTAACAAGCTGTTTCTATACAATGCACTACTAGTGAGGTCCAAATAGTGCATTATATTGAGTAGTTTTATGTTTTTTCCTGTTACAAAACTCATTTTAAACAACTGAGCAAAAATATGGAGTGAAATCATTAATTTTTTTGTAAAATAAGTAGAGGACCCCTCTAGTAATTAGTAGGATTATATGTAATTGCAGTGTTAAGTACATTTTATTTAAATTTTTTGTGTGACTTAAATGTCATTAGGGATTCTTGAACAATGTCGTGGACCTACAAGTAATTTTTGTTTAGAAAAATGTGGTTCAAAAATCCAGTGGGTTCCATATCCAATTGGTAGTTCTAAGGTTAACCAGAAATGAATTTCTTTGTTAAAGTTAGTTTCTTGTCTTATAGAATGCATCCAGATTGCTTATTTGTCAATAACTTGCACTTCTACCATTAGAACTCAAGAATTGTTCCTTTTTTCTACTGTGTCTGATCTATTATGTGAGCAATTAATTTGATTCAATATGAGTTCATTAGTACAAAATGAAGATTTTATTCTTTCCTTTAAATCTCCATATATGGACTCTTGTCATTTTGACCAACTTTGCAACCACTAGGTAATCATGAAAGTATACATAACTTTTAATGTAGTAAGTGTATTTTCACGAAATTTTGCAAGTCTTCAGTAAACATTACAAGTATTTTGTACTCAAATAATCAGATTTTCATTTTAAGTATTTTTTCGATATAGGTTTGTCTGGAATTTATGGGTCAAAGTATGTATGTGATTCAGACTCTTAGTAGTCTGAGTGCAAAGTGATTTTCATGTTAATATTAAAAATACTTTTTTTTATCTTGCAGTTTTTAAATTTTATTTGCACAACCTTTTCAATTAATATCAAATGTTATTTTTAGTGAAACTATATTTTCTCTACCATAACATTAAGTGTAGTGAAATCAGCAATGTATTGTAAAATGAATAGTTGAAGAAATACAAAATATATCTAAATTACCCATGTTTCTTTCTAAAATGACTGCAGATTGTAACAAAAAAATTTCAAGGTGTAAAATTTACATCTATTTTTATTTAATTTTATTGCTCTTTGAAGCATTTCTAACTACTTTTGTTCTGTTACTGATGCTTTATTTATTTTATTAACATTACAGTTTGCTATTGTTTTATTATGTGAAGCTTTTATCATCTTGTTTAGAAAACTGTTTTGTATAAGAGATGTACAAAACAACTGATATCACTACAAAGTCACAAAACACACATTTTCAGGTAAATCTAAAACATGAAATTCTGGTATTATTTCCAACACATTGAACTATTAGTCAGTGAAATTTGATTTAAAAATTTGAAGAAAAAAAATGTTGATCATTCATCTCAGTGTTTTCTATGTGGTTTGGAACAAATTGATTCAGATTCAATTTCTGTTTCTGCAAAATATGATAACTTTATTTAAATTACAATATTTTCTCAGTATATTTTAAATTGGATTGAATTTAGATTAAAATAATACGAGAAATTCTCTCTGTATTTTAATTAAAATAAAATTTAATTTATTTGTATTAAAGTCCATTTTTAATTTAATTTTTTAGTGTTTAAAGTTACTTGTGAAACTTATTTTCTGAATTTATGTATATTGAAATTTTTAAAATAAACTTTATGAATTACTTTGTTTCTAGCACTTTTATATTTCATTTGTTTCATGAGTAATTTTTCAGGTTCTTGATAAATGTTAACTTTAGTGTATCACTATGCAAGTGTACAAAAACAAAGGTTGTGTTAATAGTTTTTTTTATTTTTTCAGATTCCTTACATTGAAACAAGTGCCAAAGATCCACCTCTCAACGTAGATACTGCTTTTCATGATGTGGTTCGGATCATTAGGTAAAGAGATTCTCTATCTTGTTTGCAGTTCTGGATCAGGTATTAACCCTTTTGAGATGGGTCATGGGTGAAAGGCCATGTCATCTCGTTTGTTGACTCGCATTCAAAATGTTATTGAACTACTATTTCATGAATTTATGTCAATAAGTTTGGTATCAAACTGTAGATTATAATTCAAATTTTAGTACTATATATTACTCAATTTAAAAACAAATATTAAAAAACACAGATAAACATTGATTTTTGTGTGTCACGTGGTATGTTGAATGCAGCACTGGTTCAAATTAGATGTTTGTGAAGTCATAATACCAAGTCTATAGTTTCATACGAATTAGAAACTCAGATTAATGATATTGACAAGCTAGAATATAAAATAAGAACCTTGTATCTTTTTTATTTGCTGAGATATCATTAGTACGGAATCAAACACAGTG
>NW_013666120.1:383712-387947 GCF_000517525.1 Limulus polyphemus
AGATTAGTTAAATCAACCGAACTCATACAGAGATTAATTATTGAAAATAACAGATAAAATATAAAGTTTTTTCTTAAGAAACGTTTGATAACTATCTGGAGATTATAAAGATTTTGCATGTGATGTATAAAAGTATTTTTAATCTTAAAATGAATATTACTTTGCATGATATATAGGCAACATGCGAAAGAAAAAATAAGACATGAGAAAAACATTGCTTTACAAACCTTAAGACTTGATATAAAAAATTATGTTTTACATGTGAAAGCATTGTAATATTTATTGATAATCTGCCAAATTTTGTTAACATTTGCTTACTAATTTAAAAGTTATAGCATGAAAACTATAACAAGCACAAAAT
Organism: Limulus polyphemus; assembly: GCF_000517525.1. Taxonomy (NCBI): domain Eukaryota; kingdom Metazoa; phylum Arthropoda; class Merostomata; order Xiphosura; family Limulidae; genus Limulus; species Limulus polyphemus. The sequence continues at coordinate 384,074 of NW_013666120.1, forward strand.
GGTTACGAGGTCGGTCCCAGGGACTGAGCCGGTGCTGAAAGAGTTAATGTGATATGTAGTTTATGTTCTAACCTTATTAATATAAATGTATACATCTTGCATGTCATTGTGGCACTTTCCCTTATTACTTACAAGATGGCTTGATGGAAACCAAGAATGACTTAGTGGTCTTCTGGATGCACCATTCCCTGTTTTGGATTCAATATTCACCTGTAATATGCAACGTATGGAAATTTATGGGTATTAATTCATGCTTGTCAAAGTAAATATTTCACTCTTTGTGTTACAATCTATTCACAAGTTGGCATATTTTTTGTCCATAATATAAAAATTAATTTTGTGTCAGAATACATTGTGTTTTTGCTCAGACATATTGTATCTAATAAAAAACTGTGAAAACATATCTTGTGAAATGTAAATAAAAGAAGCAAATGGATTTTCAAGAGTGAAAAAACTTTGTGATTAACATTTTCCCAAAAACATATTACTTATGATTTGACAGCATGTTCTAACTTCAGAAAATTATCTACTAAGAAACAGCGTTAATGCTTAAAAATATCTCGCCTAATGGTCTTTGAAATCACATTAGTATTAACGTGTAGAACTAAGCATATTTTAAATAATGTATGTTATAAGTCTTTGCATAACATTGAAAATACATATAAATACTTGGTTGTTTTTATATATGAATATTAGTAGTGACACAAATTGATAAAAAAACCATTGATCTTGAAAAAAATAATCTTTAAGGTTTAAGCTGTCATGTTTTAGTGCTTTAGTGTACCTAACTCAACTGTTGTTAGCTTTCAATATTATAAATATGAATATTAGATAATGTATTTCACTTTTTGTAGGTGCAAATATTATTCTATAAAACATTTATAAAACAAGAGCAGTATTTTAGTAGTTTTCCTTTCTGTAATAATTTGAGCAATGCATGTTTTATTCATGATGGGAATGTTAAGACATTAAAACAAAAACATCATTGTAAGATGCACATTGCAGCTGTATGTTTTTCATATGTAAAAATAGTATGTACAAGGGTATGATTATATTTTATAATTGTGCATGTGGCATCATTTCATAAATCATTATTGAATTTCTAAAATATTATTGTTTAGTAGTGAGTATTTTACAATTAATTTAACCACTAATATTTAAATGAGTTTTTTTTTCATATTTAAATAATAGTATGGCCAAATGGATTAATGTTTAATTAGGTACAAAGTGTCAACTTTTGGAGATTTTTTATCAGCTGACAATTTTCAAAAGAACCTTCTTAAAAATTATAAATATATAATATGACAAATCAGAATGTATATAAGATTTTCTTCATATTATTGCCATCTTCAGTAAAGGTTTTATTAGTAAACTTTAAAAAGAGGTAACATCTTGTATAGTTTCTTTTGTTTAATGAAGGATGTAGTACTTTAGTGTAATGAATTTGTAAAATAGGGCTTGTTCTTTCTACTTCCACAGGGACCAGCCACCACCTGCTGATAAAAAAAGGCAGAGAGAGTGGTGGAAGAGGGATAGACGGTGTACTATTTTGTAGTACTGTAATTTTTTTTATTAAAAACTTCACAAGTGTGAAGCTTGAATAGGAGGAAAATGGCCTATGAAGTGAGTAAGCAAGTCTGTGTGTATACATAGCAGTACATGTAATAACTTGTCTGTAGTATGCAGCACCTCAGCATTTCTTGATGTTCTAACATTTTTTCTCTTTTCACATCTGTTGTTAAGTATGCATCTTCAGTCCTGTATTATTCCACTTGAAGTTAGAAACAACAAATTCAAGTTCTGTCTACTTGAATACATCTTCAGGTCTTTTATCATATATTTTAACGAGGCACTCCATCTTTTTTTTCAATATCTTCTAATACAAGTTCTCTAGGATCCTGAAAGAAAGAACTTTTCCAGTGGGAGTTAAGAAATTTGTGGAAAAAACAAATACACACACACATTTTATTATTGTTCCTCTGGAGCAGCTCTAAAAATTGTGAAATTTTTGTATATGAAACTCTTTTTGAACATTTTTAATAATGGGACATTGCATTTTGTGTACTATTGGTTACTTTGCTTTCTTAGGGTCATATTGTACATTAAACTTTCAAGTTGTGACTTCAGCAGCTAGCAACAGAATAATTTATTGATTTGTTTTCAAATATGACTTGTGAATGAACCAAGTAATAAAAATAAAGTAGTAATTATTTGATAAAATAAGATAATTTAGATACATGTAGATTGTGTATTGTGTGAATTGTACCATGAACTTTCTTTATATATAGTATATTTAATTTCATTTAAAACATTTTGTCTGTCTGTTATTCTCAAATGTATGAATGTTATTGAGATCTTCATAAAGATTGACTTAATTTAAATTATAAAAAAGGTGTACAGTGTTTGTAAATGAATGTCATGTTTTAGATATGCTATATAATTTAAGAATTTTCACTAATCTACAATGTGTATGTGAAACCCTTTTAGTGAGTGAACTGTTTCTTGGTAAGTAACAAGAAAGTGAATTAATGAAAATATACACCTTACTGAGAATGCCATGAATGTTATTTATGATAATAACATTAACAGAGAGGAAAACAGTTGAAGATAAATCTATTTATCATTTTATGAAACTTTATAAGATACTTGTGATCATAAAAAAAAAAAAGTGGAGATAAAAATTATCCTAAGTTTGATATATTCCGTATGGGATTGTTCATGAGTTACCTTGGACATATTATCCTCAATACAGTGTCACATAACATGTAACTTTCCCTTGAATAAATTGAAGCTGCCATTTTACATTTAATGCTAGAAAAAAAGGGGGAGGGAATACTGTGCCTTTTTAGCCTGGTGGGTAAATTGCAGATTCTGCTAAAAAAACTTTGTAACTCTTACATGATTTAAAACAACATCAAGGAAATTCTGTAACTTCAAATTATGGTCAAGAGTCATAGTCAGTTATTTTTGGAACTATTGTAGTGTAAAACAGAAAGCAAGTCGTTATCTGTGTAAATAATTGTAAACTTGCCTGTTTATTAATGAAGAAAAAGCCTCCAGCCTGCTCCATGAGGAATCCCTTGCAGGTTCCAGGGTGAGTGGGTAAAGATCATATAAATAAGATATTTACAAAATTAAACACTAAATATGCAGTGTTTCCAGTGTTAAAAGTACTAAAACTGATATATGAAATGTGTCTTGTAGTTGAATTATTCTTAAAAATCTCATTTGAGATTGAGATCAGTAACACTTAAACGATTAATTCATACTAAGCATAGACTTTTTTCTTGACACAACCCATAATAAGTTTTCAAAGGTGGGCCATTGTTTTTCTTCAGTTTGCAAAAATTGTGATTATAATTTTTTCAACTCATTCCACAAATTGTATTGTTTAAGAATTACCACTTGTCAGGTAACTGTGAAATATATTATGTAGATACATACACATTTTTTGAAATTGTATAGATGATGAATAAAAAAAACTAACATAAAAAATTCATAGTAGATAAAAGCAACCACTTGCTTATTAAAATCAAAAGGCATGTACTTAAAGAACAAAGTTGTGTATTCAGTGTTTTCACTTTTTTTTGATTCACATTAACAGATATGACACAACATACATTGATAATAGTATTAAAAGCCAAAGACACTATTTTTAAAGTTCTATCTTCCTGATATTTGTCTGAATCAACTTTTTTTTTAGCCACGGTATAATGGCTCATAGAATGGCTCCAAGTTTTTTTAAAATACAAACTTTTAGCTTATAGCTTCGTCTTCTGTTGACTGATTTGAGATCTAATTACAGTTTTGGACTCAGGAGGTCAAACCCTTTCAATTGATGTATTTGACCATGCCTAGGGTCTCATAGATTAAT
>NW_013666120.1:388357-397866 GCF_000517525.1 Limulus polyphemus
AAGGGTAGGCTGGTATAGATACCTGAATGAGTAATAAAACTGAATCGAGTATACCCACGCTCCATGCTTGGTGTTGCTGGTGCACAAAAATGTAGCTAATAAAAGGAAAAAAAAGTCTCCTAGATTGATTTACTCTAACCCTGCCTAAAAGAATTTCAAGTGCACAGTTATTGAGGATTTCCTCTTGTTTCATATACATAAGTGCTAATTGAGTAAGCCATTGTTACTCATATATAAGTTATAAATATTTTTAGGGAACTTGCCCCCTTTTAAAAGAGCAGCTTTTATTATATATATATTAAACACACAAATAATTTATGTAAGGAAATTTATCTTTGTCACAGTGTTGTTAAATGTTCTCAGCAAGTAGAACAATGATTAGATTTTCTTCTAAGTTTTTTTTTCAAAAAAAGCATATCTGTATCCATATTCTCTGGTGACAGCAGATCTTCCTGATCTATTGACAGTTCTGCCAACATTCTGTTCAAATATAGTTGTTGGGATGAGACTCAATAATAAAACACCACATCATTTCATAAAGATCTGCAATAAAAAATGTAAGTTATGTATTGTTTGTCACTCACAAATGAATATTGAAGATATGCTATAAACATATTTTTTTAATAAGAAAATATAATGTGTATATTCGTCAATTTGATGCAAAATTAATTTTTTAAATTTTAATTTCGGCAGTAAATTGATTGTGCATCAACTTTCTCTGATTTTTTTTCCTTTTTATAAATTCACATTTATTTTGTAATCAAGTGTAAACTTAAAAATAAGTTAATGCATTAAAAAAACTGAATTAGCATTCAGAATCACATAAGAAATTATTATCCTGAAAATCTGTGCTCCTACGGTCCACATGATTAGTCAGATAATAATACCTTTATTCACCTAGAAGTCTATCAATAGCATGAAAACAGTTTCTTTTATTGTTGCTTTGATAATGACACCTATGTCATTAACCATTGAAATTGTGATCTCTTCTGCTATAGGGATAAATTCTGGCTGAGATGGAATGTTGTCATCAATCTACATCTGATCTTGACCTATTGAAAACATTGTTTAAAGAATTCATACAATAAAATTTGGTCATCTCTTGATACACTATCAACCCATAAATACCAAACTGCATGCATATATGATTTTGTCCTTAAATATAAAACAAACATGTAAATGTTTGTTGTAATTATAAAGATGATAATGTCAAAAGTTACTATAGTCTCAGAAGTCATTATTTTTGCCCTGAATAATGGAAATTTTTTTCATGATTTTAAGATGGTCTCTTTTTTGTGTGCAAGACTGTAGCAATTACTACATATTTAACTTAATATAGTGAATTAAAAAATAGCTGTTGCATCTGTGAGTCTTCATTGTAAATCTTAATGTTGAATTTTACTTTAATGAAATATTATTCAATCAGTTTGTGGGCATTTCAAACTATATTGCTGGGCCTAAAGGTTTTAAACACTAACTTACCATCACTCATAGAAAATGTATTGGTAGACACTTGAATCAACTTTTGTTTTGCCCATATGGTACACTTACAGTATTATTTGATCTAAAATGATATAAATATAATAATGTGTCTATTCAGACTTTTAAATATTCATAAGTGTACTCATATACACTATTAATAAACTGTCTGATCAAATCACATGTGACAATTTTATGTTGTTAAATGTTTGGTGAAAATTAAACATGAAATATCTGTAGATCTATTGAGTATTATGATATAATATTTTAAACTTCAAATGTTATTTGTTGCATTGGCAAACTAAAAGGATTGTGAAAAAAATACATGCAGTGTAAACAAATATTTTATCACATTTCTGTAAGGGCTAAGATATTTTTATTATTTTGTATGTTATTGTTAAGACTATTTAAGGCTTAGCTGATATAGGTTGTTTTAAGCTATAATATGAATAGGCACTAAAATATTTGGGTTGAGTTGATTGTCACACTTAAATATATTATTGGTTATACTAGAAAAATACTTACATATTTCTTTATTTGTAGATTCTTGAAGATTCTCTAGTTATTTTGTTGTTTACCATCTTAGATTATTTTACATGCACCTCCAAACTGAATACTTGGTACTGATATAATGCTTATAAGATACTTGAAAATTTCACTTGTGAAATGGAGTTATTGCTACTTGACAAAATGTGTAGCAAAGTTAACAGAATTTCCCAGTTTACTCTCACTCACTATCTCTAACTCCATTACTTTAGTAGGATTTATTTGTTTAAATAACTGCTTTAATTTAAAATAACATTTAAATGTTTGGCAGTAACAGACAATGCAATAAAATCTTGTTAATATGAGTTGATGCAAACCAAACCAGTCCATGTGATCTGTTATGTAAAGCAGTCATTTTTCTTTTTGAAAGGACTGTTTCTGGGACACTATCAAGGTGGATTAGTACTGAAAATTTGTCATTTAAAAACCATGTCCAATAAGGAACTAAACTGACAAGGGAGTTATCATTTAACCATGCCTTAGAAGCATTGAAAGTTTCTCAATATTAAATATTCACATCTTTTGGATATAAAATATTAAAATTTAAATTACTAAATCAAAAACATTATGTAAGGAATTGTGATTCCAGATTAAAGCAGTTTTTTTTTCAGTTTTAATAAGATAGGTGTAACAATGAGAAGTGTTCAGAATAAAATTATTTAGTTGTTACAGAACATTTGTTAATATAATTAATTTTGCATAGAAATTTTTATACAATAAACAAAATACATACTTTCTGCAATATTTAACTGGACATGTTGACATAAAACCTAAGGACAACAATGAATGTGCTTGTTCATCTAGACTGTTCCATCCAGTAAACTAAACCTTCTCTTGAGCATTCTCTTAAACTTCCTTAAAGTTACTCTATCCACAACATCTGAAGGCAACACATTTCAAAGGCCAACAGTCCTGTTAGAAAAATGAAACTTTCTTAACTGAAGATATCTTCTACCCTGCTAAAACTTATATTTGTGTCCTCTAATTCTATCATTCTCATATTAGGTCCAAAATAAAATGATGCACCAACACTATCAGTTTCCTTGACAATCTTAAACATTTCTAGCTTTTCTTTTTTATAGATAAAACAGTTTCAGAGATCTTAACTTGTCCTCATATGACAATCATTCGATCCCAGGTATCTTCCTAGTATCCTCTGTCTGAACCCTTTCCACTAATTCAGTATCCTTCATAAGGTAAGAAGCCCAAGACTAAACATAATGCATGTGACCTATCCATTGACCTATACAATGAACTTATAACCTCATTATACTTGTATTCAGTATATCTAGATACAACCTAAAATCCTATTTGTCCTACCACTAGTAACAACATACTGTTTGATGGCTTAAGAGACTAATCAACCAGAATACCAAGATTTTTCTTCTTCCATAACACTTCCAACAGGTACCTAAATACTGACACTTGGGCCTAAAGTTTAAATTCTATTCATATACGAAGTACGAGTTTACCTGCTATATAATTTTCAGCAATTAGTCTTAATAGTCACTGCCACAACTTCATTCATTTTCGATGTTCTACAGGTAACACATTACGCGAAAGAAAACAATTACGGGTTTCAGTTGACGTACAAATGCGATTTAAACACATACATACAAGAAATTTACAAAACGAAAACACAACTACAGTTAATTTTAACGCTTCTTGATACCAACATTTTAAAAATTCACCATTTTATAACTATTAAACGTTACGAACTATATCAAAAATTGACAATTTGGTCTCTGTAAGCAAAGAACGAGTTTACCTGCTAGGGGAATAAAATATTAAACCATTTCCGTTATTAGTGGTAATGGACCCACACTTTGTTAATACTTTAGGAGAAGAGTAAAAAAAAGTTGATATCATTACGGAAGAAAAATAAGTGAAATGACGACAAACGAAAACAGTTAATTTCACATTTTTTGATACCACAATCTTAAAAATTCACTATTTTTATCAAGAAAATATCAAGATTATAGTGAAAGATGGTGATTATCCAAAAAGACAAGATGTTTATACAAACTATATAGTGTAAGATATATTTTGTGTATAGTCATTCCATGTCTTTACACTTCTTTACTTTAAATCTAAATACAACTGCCACATATTTTGTTTAGTTGGGTTTTGTTTCATTTATGTCAAACTAAATCATACAACAGCAGTATTATTTAAAACATATACTTTCTCATATTTATAGTACTCTACTTATTATTGCTGCATACATGAAGCACATCTTTGGGCCTTGAGTTATATGGCACAGCATACGCTTCATGTGATCGAGGATTGTTTGTTTTGTTTTTGAATTTCGCGCAAAGCTAAACGAGGGCTATCTGCGCTAGCCGTCCCTAATTTATCAGTGTAAGACTAGAGGGAAGGCAGCTAGTCATCACCAACTCTTGGGCTACTCTTTTACCAACGAATAGTGGGTTTGACCGTCAGATTATAACGCCCCCACGGCTGAAAGGGCGAGCATGTTTGGTACGACGGGGATTCGAACCCGCAGATTGCGAATCGAGCTCCTTAACCACGTGACCATGCCAGCCCCGTTTAGATCCATTCGTTTTACACTTTTTTATTTCTAAACAATGTTTTAGTAGCCAAATAATTTTATTATGTACGCCTTTTACAAGTTGGCAAAGAATGATTACAATTATATTATATTACGATTACAATTAATGTCTTATATGTCATAAGACACTTGGCTTGCCATGCCTTTTTTCACAAGTACCTGTCTTGGTAAACATGTATTATTCCCATGGTTTTCAATTTAATTTCCACGAGAGTTCAAAGTAGCATCAATCATGAACTTGTCAAGTGTTCCAATCGTTAAAGCGTTGTACTCTGTCGGCTATGTGTAGGAAACGTGAAATAGTTACGAATGTAGTATTAACCTCACAGTTATTTGTGATAAGAGCTTTCATTTTAATATTCGTCAGAAGCCAGTTCTATACTTATTTCAAAGTGCTTAACCCCTTTCAACACGGGCTCGGTCCATGGGATTGACCTCGTAACCATTGTGTGCTAGTTATAGTTTTCATGCTATAACTTTTAAATTAGTAAGTGTATGTTAACGAAATTTGGCACATTATCAGTTAACATGATTTCATACGCAAAATACTAATTCTTAAGGTTTGTTAAGTAAAATTTCTCATACCTTTTTCTTTTCGGATTACCTATCCAACATGCAAAGTAATTTTCATTTCAAGAATAAAAATATTTTCATGCATCAGAAAATTTCACATGTGAAATTTTTATAATGTCCAAATAGTTATAAAACGTTTCTTAAGGAAAACTTTATATTTTCACTAATGAATACCTATGGGTTCGATAGATTTGACTGATCTCACAACCACCATAAAAAATTAGGAAACAAATATAAATTATACTTCTTTCGTGCCCCCTGTGGTCTGTGGACTTAAAATGAGCACCTACGCGCGCATGTACGAAAACGAACACGTGCGCGCGCATGTACGAAAATGGGCACGTGCGCGCGCATGTACCAAATTACGTAAGTGCGCGCATGTACGAAAATGGACACGTGCTCTCGCATGTACGAAAATACGCACCTGCGCGCGCATGTACCAAATTACGCACCTGCGCGTGCATGTACGAAAATAGGCACCTGTGCGCGCATGTACGAAAATAGGCACCTATGCGCGCATGTACGAACATGGGCGCTCAGTCGATGTTACTTGCCACTGAGGTGCCATTGGAGCTGCCATCATTGCTACCACAACTACCACAGTGATGCAGATGAGTTAGCTTCACTACGTCCACTACCACTGAGGATCAACCACTATTCAAACGATTGAGACAAGGCAAGGGGCAAGCACCAAACAAGTCCCATGACCAGGCCCAGAGAGAATAGAGGTTCAAGGTATTAATAAACAGTACCATGCTAGAACAGACCTCATGTAAAAGTGTCACTTCCAGGTAATGCGTGCCATGTGTACTGGAGCTTGGGACCTCTATAACTGAGAGGATGACAAGTTGCACTCATTAAGGTTCAAAAAGGACTTTTGCGGGCTACGTTGGTAGATACCAAAGGGGTTCTTACCAAAGCTCAGGGTATGTTGTAGGATCATGCTGAGAATAAGCCAATGTCCACCCTATAAACTTTTAACAAAAATTTTAATTTATTTGTAAGAAACCCAATCTGATTTAAATGAATAAAACATTTACTTATAAAAAAAGAAACTGTGACCCCAAAATAAGAGCAATTACTGAGTACAAATGAATCTAGATGCACAATTTTTAACAATAGTAAGATTGTAAAGGACAACATCAACTATATTGAGGTCTTACCCAAAACATCGCCTTTGTTAACTGATCGACAGACTGGTACTAAGCAAATAATCCATTCAAAAGCAGGGTGGAGGGCGGGAAGTAGATAACAATAAAAATCTATCAAACATAGTTGATATTGTATTCATTAATTTTTTTTGTAGGAAAACTCTTATAAGGTAAATAAAGAATTGGGCAATCAAGGTTATCCTTATTATTGTAATTTATCACATTAATTAATATGAACAGCGATTTTATTAGTTTTTTTCTTGTTTGAAAAACATTTTAAAGTGTGTGGTATCTCTTGGATAACCAGCAGAGAAGTTAGACCCTAACGACAGAAGGTTCTTGGATTCAGGTTTTGATGTGTGTTTCTCGCGAGATGCATTAGTTAAGTAACAGAGAACAAGACAAAACACAAGACAATTAGCAAACGTCTTATAGCACTTTCACAACTTACAATACAAACAAACAACAACACACTACAATGACCAAGTGATCCTGCGTGTGTATTTTAAACTAAAAGGTGTAGGGCTAGAAAATTTGACGATGAAGACTTTAATAAGAACGTGCTCTTACTAGTGCACATTATCCCTTCTTTTAAATTAAACAATAATTTAAAAAGAACATTCAATACTAAATGAAAGTGTCTCCAAGTTAAACATAAAATGCTGAAGTTAATTCTTGCTTTGTGTAATTCAAGTTCCCACTTTAATTTCATTGAGGTGTCAAGCAACTTCACTTTAAAAAGCCATGAAGCAAACTGTATACCATTTGCTTTTGGCGAATGTCAGGAACTTAATTAAAATCTATAACACCATTGACAGCCTCATGGCGCTCGCTCTAAATTAAAGCTAGCGCAAACAAAGCTAAAACTGTTCACAGAACATGAATGCCTTGCACTACGCGAGAACTTTGTGTGTTCTTACGATATGATACAAAAGACTAACCTATAATGCAGAAATCTAATGCCAGAACGTTAGGAACTCTAGAGTAGAAGTTTAAAGAAACTAAATATACAATTCCGAGCTCCCTAGCGCAAACACACCCAATTAATCACAACCTAGCCCTTATTATGTGCTAGTTACTTCATTTGACAAGTGCGAACTAATGGCAGGATTGCCTGTATCTATTACCTGATTTGCCGACAAGAATTGTTCATGTCGCTAGTTGGTTGTTTAAGAGAATTAAACAAATAAGTTTTGGCCTTTGCTTTCAACCGTGCATGCTATTTACAGAAAGTTAAAGTTACTAATTTACAGGAGCACTCCTGCGTCCGAAAAGGTAACTATGAAAACAGCATAGTACGCCCCCATACTACAAATGTTTAAGAGAAAGAGAGTAAATCAGTTAAGTTTATTTTCATTTGTACATGAATAAAATAAGTTTCGTAGTTAAACCTTATTATAAAGTAATCCAAGAAATATTTTTAATATGATTTTTAGTATTGTTTTGTCTTACCATTGTATGTCAGCTGTATCAATCAAAAGCAGCATTAAATTGACCACTCGTGATGTTTTGGGTTCAATTATTTTTGAAATAGTAATTTGCTATATAATATATGTAAATATTACATAAAGAAACTTAGGAAAGAAAACTGAATAACAATGGTAAAATACATTTGTGGTTTTACAATGATAGTGATAAATTTCTAAATGTTTTTGAAAGGAAGTTCGATGAAAAACAATATACCCAATCTTAAGAAGAGAAACATCGTGATTTTAGGTTTCTGCATTATTGGTATATTTTTAGAACATCCCAATTTTGATGCATCGTTAAGATTTTCTGAGAGAATAGAAAACTTAATGTTTAATTAACAATTAATTTTTTAAGTGAAAGCTTCATTAACTTGAAAGGGAAGGGAAAGAAAGAAAGGATCTCGGAAACTACCGCACCGATTATCATGGGCCCGGCATGGCCAGGTGGTTAGGGCGCTCCACTCGCAATCTGAGGGTCGCGGGTTCGAATCCCCGGCACACCGAACATGCTCGCCCTTTCAGCCGTGGGGGCGATATAATGTGACGGTCAATCCCACTATTCGTTGGTAAAAGAGTAGCCCAAGAGTTGGCGGTGATGACTAGCTGCCTTCCCTCTAGTCTCACACTGCTAAATTAGGGACGGCTAGCGCAGATAGCCCTCGTGTAGCTTTGCGCGAAATTCAAAAACAAACAAACTAATCATCACTAGTCATAACTGGGTAATATTTTTGTAACTAGGGGCAGTGCTGTAGCCACGGAGGCGCGAAAGGGCGCAATGCGCTCTCTAAAAAGCTGTCTTAAAAAATTAAATAATGCCTCTTTTTACTTTTTTCGAACTTGAATAATTCCAATGTACTCACGTATAAAAATATTAGGTAACCGAAGTATTAGTTGCTGTAAATCAATATTTATAAAATAAAATATATTTGTACTTATGCTTTCGGCTTTTACTAAAATAAGAATTATAACTGAATGTTAGACAACGTGTTGCTTCTTACACAAAACAAGAGCATAGTTGAATACATTAACTTATTCGTGTTGGAAGTGAATTTTGCGCAAGAACGGAACTGTATGCACTGATTGAACAGTGAAGATAAGAAGACACATAACTGAAACCACTCTCTCATTCTTGTTTATGCATTGCTAGATTTACAGTGTTTGAGGCATTATTATTGACGGAAAGATTTTATCCACGGCATCCATTTTGTTCTTCAGAGGTGAGGAAATGTTACTTTAATTGTTAGCAGGCACTTTAGTAAATTCTATATAATAGTTTAGGAATCGGTCTTATTACTTACCGGGGGTATTATATATATATATATATTTGCATTTAGAAGTTTTTAGGCCTACATATGTTCAAATGAGCAAGCACGCGTGATCGGTCAGCACACTGAATAGTTTTTCCCGTCTTTACGCTTAGACACCACCCTTACTGCCAGAGACTTTTTTTTGCGCTTTATCTTCCTCTATAGGCCTCAAAAACATTTTCAAATGCTTTATAGCCTAAAACTTCAACCGGTCGCACCCGGCAAGTGATGACGTTATAACGTGACTGCGCTGTGATTGGTTGAATAATCGGCACGTCACTTTCTTGGCCTGGTCAAAACACGCATTTAATGTATTCATCACTTTGCTCTAGCTGGCCTGTGGTCTCAGATATCGTGTCACAATGCCACAAACACACAAAGTTCTTCCTTTTATATATATAGATTACTTATT
>NW_013666120.1:398547-399606 GCF_000517525.1 Limulus polyphemus
GCCAATACCCTGAAACCAATAAGGGACGATTTTGTTCACAGTGGTATAATAACAGACCTTGGCCTGAGCATTCGGGGATAAAAAATGCTGCCTTTTGCTACTGTTGTAGGAAATTTGGCACGAGCATTGTGGAGAAAAGTTTCACTGATGTAGGTTACAGAAACTGGAAGACGGCATCGTCATCTGGTAAAGGAATCAGAAGGCATGAAACCTCAAGTGACCATCTGCTATGCATGGCACTTTGGTTGGAACATCAGATACGCATTACAAAAAAGATGGAAGTCAGCACCCTTTTCAGTGATGCTAAGCTAGAGTTTCATCACTACTATCTGTGGGCAATTATCGAGATCATAGAGATTCTAGCTGGGAAGAAAAGCGCCTTAAGGGGCAACTATATCAGTGAACTTGGTATCGAGGACGGATTTTTTTCGGACCATGTTCAACTTTGCCATCAGCAGAGATGAGAAACTGGAAGAAATCCATAGCTCAATTCCATGCAACGCAAAGTATACATTACCTGAAATCCATAATCAGATTCTCGATCTATTCGCGAAAACTATCCAGCAAAGAATCCGAGATGAAGTTGGTGATAAGAAGTACACAATAAAGGTGGATGAAACTCGTGATAAGTGCAACTGTGAAAATCTGTGCTAATGTGTGAGGTATTTACAAGACGGAAATATTGTTGAACATCTACTTGCAGTTATTCAAGTTTCCAGTTTTGATGCACATTCCTTGACTGACTCCATCATAGCAATACTTCAAGAGCATCACTTTAGTTTGGAAAACGTTCTTAGCCAATGCTATGATGGAGCTAGTGTGATGTCGGGACGATCTGAGGGTGTTCAAAAACTTCTCCAGGAAAGACTGGGCCGATTTGTCCCCTACGTGCACTGCCTAAACCACCAGCTACACCTTGTAGTTGTGCATGCGATTTCGGCTGCAGATGTCGACGTGGACGCCTTTTTTGGCACTTGCAACATCCTGTGCAACTTCATACGTAAGCCAACTGTGTCTATTCACTACATTGGGAAGCACTGAAATGACTGTTTAAACAGT
>NW_013666120.1:400582-406253 GCF_000517525.1 Limulus polyphemus
AACTTAAGCTCTTGTTGTCGGATATCAAAGCTTTTTTTCATGAGTGAATTCGCTTATGAATTAATAAGGAACATCAATAAATGATAAAAAAAATTATAACGAAAACTGAAAATGATTACAATATATTCGCGCCCTTTGAGTTTGTCATTGCGCCCTGAATGTGTGCGTCCTTGTTACGACACTGACTGGGGGGTATTTTTATAGCTGAGCAATAAATATAACAATTAAAATTTCCACAAAAATGATATGTTTCAGATTTAACCAATAAAAATTACAAAAAGGAGTAAGTTTCAAATATAAAACAATAAAAAACTTTAAAAAAATTATTTGTTTTCTTTAGTAAAAATCTCATGAGTGTTGCAACAGAAAAGCAAAGCACTTTCATTGATAACTGCGTCTACAAAGAAATACTTCAATAAAATCTACTCTGTGATGTAATGCTGTGACGATAGCTCATCTTTAAACTAAAATTTCAATAAAATCATTTTTCTCATGGATGGTGAACATTACTGAATGTCAAGTATGAGCACACTGTTGTAGAACTGTCAGACAATTCCAGAAAAGGCCGCAGGCACAAAACCTTCCGCATGAAATAGAAGTTATACCTGCCATGAGGGCGGTTATTTCTGTTAGTAACAATTATTTTTCATTACATTTATTAGACATTTAGATACTCATGATTTCCAACTACATATGTATCTTATGCCTTTTTACTTTTTTAATATTCTTAAAACGTAGATGTAGCTCTAAATATAGAAGGAGTAGACGGTGGAGGGAAAAAAAATTCAGTTATTTCTAATTCACGGTTTAATTATCAATTATTTGAAGGAAATTTTTATTCCACTGAAAATGGCCCGTTAAGAACCCCATACATGTATAGAATTTGTCACATTCATATCTCAAAATTATTGAATTAAAAAATAATTTACACGACTGTTAAAAATTACCTGTTTTAACCACTCGCAGTAGTGTGTTGTCTGTCTGTCTGTCAGTAGACACTAAAATGACGTCACACAAGGGGAGCGCTCAAATGTTGCAATTTGTACTGTCAGTAAAACGTGCGCATACCACGAATCACGAGAAGAATTATGCATTCTGTAGTCTACAACACAGCATGGCATACGAACCTCAAAAGCAAGAAATAAAAATATTTGTTATTGTTAATTTTGGTTTTATTTACTCTTGAAACAGAACCCTTTCGGGGATCTTGCATCTACTACATGCAGTATATATATATACATTTCTTTGACTTATTGGTGATTTTTAGCACCTGGTAGCAATTTTTAGAATACGTAAAAAATAAGCAGCTCATCATTATCAGAATTCTAACAGCTCTGTACGTCAGCGTGTAAGATATTTTAAGAAAATATTGTAATTGGTCTAGCACTGATTTTGTGTTTGCTAGAAACATTTACCGTCTATCTGTTTTATCTCAAATGCCATTTAATAGAAAGAATGTATTTCACTGTTCTTATTTGCTTGCGATAGCTGCTAGCACAAAGGTTATACGGATGTATCTTGTACATTGCCCTAGAAACTCTGTGTCCTAAGGTAAAGCGTAATTGCCTATGTGTGTTCTACTGCAGACTGCACGCATCAAGGACGATTTTTGAAATGCCAAATTCTGAGGCTTTTGTTCCGATGGTTCAAATGCCTGTTTGAACTACTGAACGAATGCACAGAAAAAATTATTTATTGTGTAGCAACCCTAGGTCTTACTTATTCTGTAGACCTACACGTTGAACATGCTTTATCAATAAAACAATGCAAAATGTACATGAGTTCTATAGTCAGACCGATTTAGAAAAGAAGCAATATTGTAGTTCGTTCGAATACTACTAAGAAGAAACCGTTCTTTGGAGAATTAAAAAAAAATTGTATTAGCTCAGCAGATAAAAAAAGCTGAATGTATGTTTATTTTCGTTTATGCCACATAAATTTGCATTTTCTACAAAAGTGAAATATGCCAGATGAATAAAAGCGACGGTATTTAGTTTTGCTTTTTGAAAATATTTATTTTTGGCTGACGCTTTTTAATTGTAAGATAATGTAACAAGTGTATGATAACTGCGTAACATGACTCGTAATTTAGGAATCCAGAATATGACCAAATCGCGTTTGATTATGTACTTTGTCGCTTACCATGAAAACGTTTGTAAAAATATCTCGCACCACAGGAAAGGATGAATAACCAGACAGAAATACATAGAATATCACCGAACCGATGAAAGTACCTATACAACGTTAATGTGTGTTAACGGAACTGTGCGAAAACAGTGATGGAACCGAACTGATAATTTAGCATACACAGGTACTAAAATAAGGAGTGTTACATAAGGGTCTGATAACAGTGAAGTAAGCGGTCTGATAACAGTGAAGTAAGCTCAAAGCTGCTAAAATGTGCAAGTCAAAATGTTGAAGTACGTTGCACACTTCATGAGTTCACTGTTGAACTGTGACTCAGCTTCCAAACGACTAGCACGTCGAAGAAGACAGGTTGGTGAAACTTATTACATTTTTACAACAGTTATATTAGATATATGATACTCTTAGCCGACTGTATTTTAAGAGTAATAAGTGTAGCCCGATAGGAGCTTGTTCTTTAAAACCTAAGAAAGATTAAGTTAGTAATATAGCTACATATTTCACAGGTATTTTCTATATAATTTTAGTTCACGCCCGTTTTAATCTTTCATTATGGAAGTAGCTACGGTATTGTAATAACCACCTCAATGTATAAGGTGTAACCTACTCAAAAACACAACGTCTTAAAACAAACTTTTAGTAGTTCATTTTAGTTATTCTACTCCCCCTCCCCAAAAAAGAGCAAAATAATTATAGCTGTTTTGATAACTAATGTTAAAGGTTAGAAATGCGTATGACGTTTTGAATATACAAGAAATATAAATAAATAATTAAAGCAAAGCTAAACAAAGACTTGCTATCGATTTACAATTCGTGTTTTTAAACATCAAACTACTATAACCCAATAACACACGTTGATCAAAGAGTAGATTGAAATGGACCTTCCTTGAAATTAGACTTCGAGATTAAACAATTTTCGGAATACTAAGTGTATTTATTAATTCGTGTTTTTGGTAGTTATTTAACAGTTATATTATATGACTAACGTGATTTATGTGTGCCTTTGTTAAGTAATATATCTAAAAATACCCTAGTGATTAGTTTTAATTAATATAAGACGCCAGATCAAAATGTACCCATATCAATAAAAACATGATGTGACCTAATGGAAAATCTTTTGATCATCGAAAGGATAAAAGGGATTAAATTCTAAAAATGTGCTTTAAAGGTAAAATTATCATGAGACTGAATACGTTATATAAAGGTTTTAGGTGTCTTTATCTAGTTTGCAGAGAGAATGACAGTAATTGTGTATCGAATCAGAACTTTTCTCACAGTTTTGGTGCAGTTTTTAGAATGTGTACTTAAGACGACAAGCTAAATTATGATCATGAATTTCGATATCCTTTCCAGACTTACACTCTGGAGAAAAACCATCTTAAGTTAATAATTGAAAATGCGTGCATATTTTATTGTTGCAGTTGAAACTGCTGGATTTTTACTCTAACTAGGAAATCTTTATTCAAGTATAGTCAATAATATTAACAAAACTCGTTCAGGCGTTCTGCATTTAACTAACACCTTTGTGAACAGGATGTAAGTAACTGTATATATATGCTTTAATCTTGACCGTAGGCTACGGTAACATACCGTATTGGTTATTACAGGAAACTATACTCGCTTGGCCAAGATGTTCTGTATTTAACTAACACCCTTGTGAACAGGATGTAAGTAACTGTATATATATGCTTTAATCTTGACCGTAGGCTACGGTAACATACCGTACTGGCTATTACAGGAAACTATACTCGCTTGGCCAAGATGTTCTGTATTTAACTAACACCCTTGTGAACAGGATGTAAGTAACTGTATATATGCTTTAATCTTGATCGTAGGCTACTGTAACATATCATACTGGTCATTACAAGAAACTATACTCGCTTGGCCAAGTTTCTGTGTCGTATTTCTTTTAGGGTTTTAATCATACTCAATGAAGGAGTGTTGCAGAGGTATTTATAAATTAGTATGAGCTGGGAGGTAATCTATATAATGAGAAAGATCACTGATATAGATAATGTAGGATTATGGGATAGTACTTTCAGAACTTGGTTTGACATGAAAATGTAATATAGACACAATCATGCATTCTATTATTCCGTTAAGGTGTGTTCTTCCTCAGCTTTACCTACCAGAGAATGATAACGGTGCCATAAAAGCTGTCTGTTATAATGTAAGATTATAGCACGTTTTGTTTATGCCGTAAATAAATGTTTCTTTGTTTTACATTTTTGTTTCAGTCTTTCTTTTCTTATCCACGTTTGATTCATTTTCATGCCAGTACGGCTCTCCAAACTTCTAGTATTGTGGACTATTTAACACTTCAGTTGGTTCCTGTTTTACTTGATATCACCGCCTTTTAAAAGACTTATGAAAACTAATGTCCAATGTGTATAACACTTAGGTATCATAGCGAATTTACACATTCAAAGTAAATTTGAACACATTGATTTATAACTTTTCAGTTAAAGACGACTAAACTTGAAAGAACTGGCTGATTTCGTTGTTAGCAAAAGGCCCCTTTATCTTCTCACGGCATTCGTTTTTAGAAGCTTCCAAAAACAGCTGTTCTACATATGTTCTATATATATTAACAAATCTCTTATCCTTCAGCTGATTACTTGATTCCATGGAGAGAGAGTGTTAACAGCAAGGCATTATTCAATGTCAATTTTATTTTCCGACACCAAGATGAATCAATAGTTTAACACTTATCAACCAGTAAAAATGGAGGAATGCTTAACTCAGTTAGGAATTTCTGTTAGAAATGTTAGGTCAAGTTGAAATCTGCTCTCGATTTAAAGATTACATTTAAATTTATTTTTTTTACGTGAAGTAGTATTTATGTTCATTTTTGTGATTTCCTAAGATAAATAAGTACCTGAACTTGAATGTAGAGAAGATGCGTTTTATATTTGTTTTTGATGTGTTTCGATTGCTCACTAGTCATCATGATATAGAGGTTTTTCTCTCTCTAGTAGTTGTGAGGTTTTCTTGTGTTTCTATCGCTCACCATATATCTGATCATTTTGACTGAGTTATAGAGCAAAAATAGTGTGAAAAATCGATCCCCATGTTAACAGATAAGGATTTTTTGGGATATTCTCGAACTTGCTGTTACCTTGACCCTCAAAAAACTAATCACTTCTAAGTTGGGTCATAGTCAAAATGTATACCAACTTTCGTCCGAATCTGTTCAGCTGTTTTCGAAAAATCTTGCTGAAGAACATACACACACACACACACACACATGTTCGAAAAAATTTGTCAGTCGTTAAGTCTTTGTTAATAGTTCACGAGTGATAACTTTGTAAGATACACGTGGATATCTTATTAATGCCTAATTTATTTGTTCAATGTGTGTGTGTGTGTGTGTTTATATTTATATATATATATATATATACGTGTGTGCACGCGTATGTAAAGAATTCAGATATGTACAAAGAAATGTAGTAGTAGTAGTTTTCGTGACAGGAATTTAGTTTTTAATGAAAATAAACTTTCCTCAACTAGGGTGGTCAGGGATATT
>NW_013666120.1:407264-412383 GCF_000517525.1 Limulus polyphemus
TGGCCCCGCTCGCGGTAATTTGATTTGTTATATTCGTGAGGTTTTATTATTATCAATATTATTTAAATTTTGTTGGAGATGATGATTCTACTTTTGAATAGTGCTATTTAAAAAGAGTGAGTGAGGCAAAAAAGCAGAGAGATGTCCTGCGGGTTCCAGGGTAGAGAAGAGAAGATGACCAAGGCCGTTGACATGAAATTGTAGAAAAAATAAATTGCATAACACATTTTCTTTTTCTACAGTTAGAGCAGACATCATTAGAATAAATGAAAATTTTAAATTATTATTTTTTTATACCACTGATATCCTGAAAATGAGAAGTGAGAAGAAAAACGTATTTGTGATTCATTCTATTCCAGCCAAGCAGAATTGAACTCGTTTTCAATCTACCATTACCTTTGTAAACGCTGCTACTAATTATAGCTATTTACTAGCGATAAGTAAGAAGCATGCATGGATTTGAAATCAGGGAAGCGTGAATGTCAAACAGCTATCAGTGTAGTGTTCAGGTACAGATATTTAAAAGGAAGCCAAACTTTTCCGCAAAAACGCGGATTCAGAAAGTGTTATTTACAGAATAACGTAAACGGTTTTTATTTTTGTTAGTTTTAAGCCAAAATTACAAACAATGGCTATCATTGTATGTCCGGAAACTTACTGCTGGACCACTGGTGGACAAACATGGACAGTATAGAAAAAAGCCTAAGTGAACAAATAATCAAAATTTTTATCTAAATAAGGTTTTTGTATTTATAAAATTGGCAGTCTTCTAACTATTTGTATTTAAAGTGGCTTGAGGTGGAAAGTTTGCCAAATACATTTGTACTAGACAAGGATAGGAAGAATAGTATCATATTCCACTTTCAAACCAGACGAAGGGTCCAAGTTCGGATATCTATAATCCAAAGCTTCATTGATCACCAACTGTTCCAACCAACTGTTCCAGATAACATATACGTAGGAGAAATTTACGACCCATGCCAATTTGTATAAGTATCTGTGTCCCCCACCTACATGAAAATTTACCCGAATAAAACTATTTTATATACTAATTATGGAAGGGTGAAACTGGTAAATATTTCAGACATCCCCACGTCATTCACTTTGCCTCCTGTTGTGAGAAAGTAGTTATTTAAAAAAATAAATAAAATTAAATAGAAATAAATATGCAAAATAATAGATAGTAATCTGTCTATGGAATTAAACATTTTATGAGCAGACTACTGTTGGTGATAAGTAAAATTTATCTTTAGAAGTCAGCATTCCAGCTTCTCTAATGCTCGCCTGTCTATATCAAAAATATAATACAAACATAAGATGGCTAAGCTGAAAGGTATCTCTTAATTTAAACAAGGTAATCTAGCACCCAACCTCCTTCCTGACGACTATCCTGATAAAAATCTACTCAGTTATACAAACAATTTTATATAAACTTACATCTCACAAAGATCAACAATAAGAGAGTGGAAATAGTGTTATCTAAAAGTACGCGAAAATTATTTATGTGTATATATGTGTGTGCATTATATTACTTTAAGTTTAACTTGTGTTTATTATTATAATTTTTTTTGGCCAGGATTTATTTTTCACTAACTTTAAATTACAGATACACTTCTTTTTTGGAATTTCAATTTTCATTTATATTAGGATGTTCTAAAATCTGTATCTTATTTCTTATGTATGCATTCTTTCATCTATTTGTGTTACAATAGACTTGTAGTAACATAATGCCAACAGATGGGCTTTCTAGGCTTAGCATTAAAAATTAGTACATTGTGCCACAAATTTTCATGAAGGTTTTGAACTCTGACAGTATTTGTAAAACATTAAAACAAGGGAAATAGAGGGTCTTATTATGTAAAAAAACTATAACAGCTGAAACCAAGAAACTTGTATCAATTTCTTTCCCAGCTTAAAGGCCTGTACCTACATCATTATTTTTGAAGAGAGGTAATTAGCTAAAAACTGGCTCCTACCACCTAATCTTTAACCACATTTATTAGTAAGAGATGCTATAGTTGATGAAATAGATATACTGTTACTTTCTGAAGTAAGAGGTTCAGACTAGACTACACGGTCTTTATCACAAACATTGTTTTTGTCTTTGGTCTTACTCTAATTAGTTATGGCGTCTTTAAAGCTTACAATCCTTTCTGAAAATTTCTTTTCACACTCACTCATATGGTCTGACTTTGCATTGTGTCTTTGAAAAGAAGGGATTGGTATTTTTAATAACAGAATTACACCTTTAGTTACATGCATGGAGACAGTAAGTGTATTACTTTAAAATGGGGTACCACTAACTAATCGATAATAGCTACTTAATTGTTAGAGATGATAATTTATGCAGACATAATTTTCTTTGTTTTACAACCATTTCCTTTGATCAAAACTACTTCAACCAAACCGAGTCACTCATGGGTACTGCGAAATGTTTCTTATTGTTATATTGACAGGTCAGTGTAATATATTGTTCCTGAAACTCATTAAAACAGTCATTTTTTTTAGGAGGGGTAGTTCTTATTAAGCTACATAGATTACATCACCAAAAGTTTATACTAGAATAAAGCTTCATCGTCGAGAACTTTCGTGGAATGTTAAATGTAACAATCTGAAGGCCTCACATTCATCAGTAAAACTCAAATCTTTAGAAACGCTGGTGCCGAAGCAAAACATTATATTGAAATTTGTAAATGGTCAAGCTGAAATTATCAGAACTTCTTTGAATAAAGTCCACTTATTTCATATAAGGGATCTTTAGAAAAATAAAATATGCCCAAAGTCAATGTTCTAACGTTCTTTGGCTTTACAAAACAGCAGCATAATTAGTTCTCTTTAGAAGCGTAAGAAAGAAAACGCAGAGTTCTTGTACTATACTTTGTGTAGTATCACGGTCTATCCCAATCTATGCCATTCTTAAAGGATGAGCAGAAGACAAACAACTCCCAATAAACGGCTCTTTCACCATGGCTCAAGTACAATCTGTACTCTATATGATCATGGGGGTCCACATAAATTATTTGAAGGGGGAGGGGCAAAACATGTATGTAGGGGATTAGCTTTTATAGTGTAAGTCAACAGATTAAAAGTTGTTGTTGTTTGTTATGAAGCATAAAGCTACACAAAAGGTTACCTGTGCTTTGCCCACCACGGGTATCGGATCCGGTTTCTAGCGGTATAGGTCAGTAGACATACTGCTGTACCACTTGGGGGGGGGGGGGGACTAAAAGAATGTGTGTTATATGTGCTTAAACGCAAACACAAATTACAGTACTAATAAAATTTGTTAAAAATATTTAGTTTAACTACGATGCTAAGTTTACATCATAATACGTGCAATTTGTTTTTGTGAAATGTAAGAGGGGGACAAATGCCCCTCTTGCCCCTTCTTGCGGGCATTTTGTTGTGGCATTCTAAACTTTTACATGACGGCTGGATCACAAATTATTATACTCACTTATTTTGGAAACACTGTACCCAAATTCAATTGTCGTGATATTTTATCATTTCATTGCACAGTTTTCCTGTTTTCTTGTTTCCTGGATCTTATAATATTTTAATTGTCTCTCTTTCACTAAAGTTTCTTTTCATGGACAGAGTACCAGTGATTGTTTGACTGTCCTCCAGGTATTTTTCAAAGTTGTCCCCATTATAGCTGCTTTGGACAAAGAATAGTTCAAAGGCTTGCTTTACAAAATACTCAGTTTTAAAGGGCGGGTTTTTGTACAGTTTTGTTTGAATTTCAGAACCTATTGTGTTAAGTTGGACAATACTAAAAATTGTTTTCATTAAAATACCAGTTATGCATATCAGGAACCAAAGCTTATCCTGGTTTTGTCAAGTTGTCCGACTGAGAAGAGACTCTGTTCCTTAAAACATCTTTAGTAGTATTAGTACCAATGATGTTCAGTACTTTTTTAGAAGTTTCGTGCAAAGCTACACAAAGGGTATTTGCACATAATTGCCTCAGATTTTAAACTCATCAGCTAGAGGAAAGATAGCTAATCAACAAACCACATCGTTAACTCTTGGGCTACTCTTGTCTAACCGAATAGTGGGATCGACAATCACCCTTACAGCAAACTCAAGGCCACAAAGGGCGGAGCGCGTTTTTTTTTTTTTGGCACCGAGACGATAAATAATAATTCTTGGATTCACAATTCTGGCACGAGTACTGTGCTAGTTGTAGTGTTTCTGTAGGACGTCAAGTTCAGAATTTAGGCTTTTCATCCCAGCAGAGCCTTAATTGCTAGAGTAAACAATTGGGTTTCAGCCGCAGTTAAGGTTTTGAGTTCTTTTCACTCTATATACTAGCAGAATCTTACCAAAACTAGACCACTGGGCCTCTGACTGGAGTTTATACTTTAATCCTCTCTAAAGCAAACACATTTTCCAACAATGGGCTAGACTTCGAACTAAGTAATCTAACTGTAAATCGGGGTACCGAACAGACGATTTTCCACCACTACTTCAGCGATAACCGCCTTTTAACTGGTGTGCTCACTTAATGTGTTTTGTTTGTATATATTGACAACATCTTAACTTCATACACTTCTTCTTGGGATTGCCATGGGCAGCTTACCATTCCACCTTCTTTTATTATATCAGCAACTTACTTATTTATTTCAGATTTAATTCTGTTATTTTATTGCTTTTACCCCTTATTGTACATTTGCTCATTGTGCACCAAACTTTAACTTTTTTGCCAATTGACCTAATTAGGAGACCTGAACCCAATATTCTGGCTTGTTCTTCTATTCTGTGACTGATGAATGAAACCTAGATTATTTTTTTTCTGAGTGGACTTATACATGTTGATTATCTCTATTTTTGCTGCTTTGATCTCTTATCTGCGTGTATTATGTGTACGTAGACGTTTATTTGGTCCTATTACTAGAAAGGGTTCGCTCCTTCTTTGTTCACGCACTTGATATCACCCCAACCTTTCGTTTCACTGATAAAACTAAACTTTTTTTATATTCGAACTACTTATACTTCTTATATTATGCTGTTGTAACGATCAAGAGAACATTACAACCAACACTTCTATGAACTAGCTTGAAATAAATCTCGCATCACAATTTCAGGAGTTAAAGATAGGCGAGTTCTTATAATTTCA
>NW_013666120.1:413383-444118 GCF_000517525.1 Limulus polyphemus
GTGCGACCAACAAAGAACTGAGTATGCGACTTAAAGGAATGAAATCAAAATTGGCGGCCAAACTGGAAGCTATACTTGGGGAATGATGGTGGGTAAAACCAAAATATGCGGTGTAGCTAACTAATGAATGAATATTTACCTGTAAAATTCTTATCAATGCTATAAGTGTGGCTACAGTTAGGACGCCAATTTTGATTTCATTCCTTTAAGTCGCACACTCAATCCTATTTTGGCAGCACCATTTTTCCCCACCTAAGGTGTCTTTCATTAGATTACACTATACCTTTACAGCAATTACAATAAAACAGTAAAATTGGTTCTTTCTCCTCTCCCCAATTTCCCAAACACATTTGTTCTCCCTGTCTCTATGACGAGTTACGACACAATTTGAACGTGGTAAATTTCTGTTCGCATATGTTTATGAAGCTCTTTAAAATATTTTAATAGCTCGATTTAACTGAAAAAGAGACAAAAATTTGAAACCGATAATGAAAAGATTTGGTTCAAGATTTTCATCTGTTCTTCCAACATTCGCGTAATTTTACTACATTTTGTGGCACATCAATCCTGTAAATGAATAAATTATTACGTATTCTAGAACTGATACTATACTTACGTCATTGTAAAGAGAGAATTTTTAAAATCAAGGTTGAATTTTACTTGTTACAGCTCGACTGAAGCTACAAACTGATTCACGTGGTTTAATCAAAGAAAACCTGATTATAACCAGTTTCACCTAGGATTTCTCAAAAACTGGGTCGTAACTGTTGATTCATCATATAGACTTTTGCGAACTTTTGAAATCTTCACCTCTTTCAACTGACGTTTCACACGCTTTAAAAATTGTGCGGATCAAAACCTGACTTATAGGACAGTATTTTTGTGTCTGAACAATAGATGATATTGTCAAATTAAGTGCAACATAATCCGAGAAGCTTGCACCAGCTTACATCACACACTGTGAATAGTGAGGCTCCAAGAAATTCGTTAGACAATTTTATTGCCTAAAAGTAAGGTAGACCTATGTCTTTTTATCATCATCACATCCTCTTCACGTGCACACAACTGACAAAAAATTACAATAATTTCAAAGTAAACTAAGAGAAAATTACTGCGGATAGTTTTTATGAAACTTTTACGTAAGTTGTGAAGGCGTTTTAGATACGTTATTAAGTCGAAAACTTAAAAATAACTATTTATTTGGGCTGAGAGCTACAAGTGCAGAGAATACAGTAAGTGGTGCCAAACATTCACGGATAAATAGTTCTTGATAACGTGTATGTTCAAAGTTAAACATCCGTTGTATGCAGAGGAATAGGGGGAAGAAATGATTTTTCAGAGTCCTACAATAAACGATCAACATCATGTATATTTTATCTTTTCACATTATTTTCTATTCATCTTCTTCAAGTTGTTGTGGCTTCGCAGACAAACTTTTTCCTTCTTACTTGAAATAGACCATTGGAAATTTAAAATCCTAGATTTCGTTTGAATTAAATAGTCCACTTCCACTAATATGAAAACTACAACGCTTGGATTTTCGCACCTGTAACTTAGGGTAGTCTCAGTCCTTTCATTTATCGCGTTGCGTTACACAGCACATTAACTTCACGTACATATGTTTGGGGTGAAAAAGTATCACATGTATATTATATATTCCTGTTTAATTGGCTATAGTGTGAAAGGATTAGGTTTGAAGCTAACAAAGAGTCTCCTCAGTCGCTGGACTCCGACTTGACAATAATTTCTCTGCTCTTATCGTTCTGACAGTAGACGTGCTAAGTAAATAAGTCTAATTATTTTATACTATACAGTCATTAGTAAAAACACGTATTCTGTTTGAACGCTATTAAATGATATATTAGTGTTCAAATTCGATGACGAACCCACTTTGACCTTTTTGACCACTTTTGATGAAAAAACCTTGTCGAAACGTTGTACATTTGCTGTTATGTTAAACTTATATTAAAGTTTTTCTTCATTACCTATTCAAGCCGTCTCCAGCCATTATATATTAGTGTATTATTTTCCTTGTTTAAGAAATTGATTTGCACGCTATCAGTCAGAGACCTTGAAAGACTTGCTAGTACCAAATTTAACTTGAAAGACTGGGTAGTACCAGATTTAACTTGAAAGACTGACTAGTACCAGATTTTAACTTGAAAGACTGACTTGTACCAGATTTTAACTTGAAAGACTGACTTGTACCAGATTTAACTTGAAAGACTGACTAGTACCAGATTTAACTTGAAAAACTGGCTAGTACCAGATTTTAACTTGAAAGACTGGCTAGTAACAGATTTTAACTTGAAAGACTGACTTGTACCAGATTTAACTTGAAAGACTGGATAGTACCAAATTTTAACTTGAAAGACTGGCTAGTACCAGATTTAAGTAGCTATTAAAACGGATTAGAGTGCGACATTACGCCTTTTAAAAACGTAAAGTCAAAGAAGTTTTCGAAATAAATGTTTATTTACTGAATTGTTTAAAAATGTTGTCTTATGTTCGTATTTTTAGTTTACATCACCTTTTCTTGTAAAAAAAGTAATTGTTTTATTTATAAGACATAGCACTTGATTATTGAGATTACATAAAGTTCCTGACACAGTTTTTGCTGGTAATAGTGCATAGATGTTTGGATATACCGCACTTAGCTAATATTTTTTTTATGTTAGATTACTAGTATTAACAGATACACGTAAGTACGTATCACAATTACCTTGTTTCTACACACGATTTGATAATCGGCCAATTTCCACATTCTGTTCTCGTACTTAATTTCTTGCCTTTTTCCTTTATCACTTTCTCAAAGTCTTCGGTTGGTCAAATAACAATAAATGTACAATTATTGAATAGGTAAATGAAAACTCTCCAAATGCGAACCGCCTTTACTTGAACAAGTGCAGTGATATTGTTTTCTGCATTTGATGAATTGGGCCTTTGCCCATGAAACATATGAAATAGATAATTTAGTAACATATAAATGTAGATCTGAATCATTATTAGATTTTAAAGTTTTGGGATAATGGAATGAAAATTTTGAGTAGTTTTGGAGCTAATGAGCGACGTTTCAATCACTGATGCGAACATTCTTAAGTGCACAAGTTTTAACATTGTGTATTTTTTAGACCTTCTTAACAGTAAAAACTTCTGTACTTGAGAATGATCACACCAATGATTAAAGTGTCTTACCTGTTTTAGAAAATAATCTTCCTTACTGTAAAAGCTGAAACTTGTAATAAAATAATATACTGGAACAATCAACCATAATTACCAGATTAGAAACAATAAAAAGTAAAAGAAATTGACGTTTAACTGTTTTTAATATAGTTTAACTTTAATTTTTTAAACTGTGTTACAATTTAATACATGAAATCAACTGAGAATTATAAAGTCAGTAAGAATCCATTAGGTGTTTACAGATTTAACAATTTATCAAAATTTGATAATATAACAATGAAATTCTAAAAAACGCACAGAAATTGTAATGACCGTTTAACGTCTAACAAACAATAGAGAGTAAAAAATATAACTTTATGGAAAGGCTTTTTTGGAGTTCCTATTGAAATTAATGGAATTTAAACTTTTCTAAAATATACAGAGGTTAAGTACACTGTATTAAAACGATTTTGGAGCATCACCACGTCGTTACAGTCCAGGATGCCACATTCAGTCATATTTTATCTGTCTTGCATCTTGACAATAGTCCTGCAGTGTAGTTTCCATTGCAAAAGGCTCTGACGAAGGTCTGTCATGTTCAAAGCACACACATCATCCATGCTATATTTCTATATCCATTTAATGTATAAGGACGACAATTTTAACAGTACGATAGCACAGAAATACATAGGCGCTGTGTTTCAATGAGTTGGTCTGCATATTTTTATATTGAGTAACATGAACACTTGTTTCATTCTTCAGCTGCTAGAAGTATGTGATAGTTGAACGGATATGTCGGAAAAGTAATTTGTATGCACGTGAGTTGTGTTGTTTTTCCTAATAATTATCCTCATTAATTATGCTTCGCGTTGTTGCCTATGTCATCATAGATTCTCACATATTAAAAGACACCATACTTTGCTTACCACGACTGGGGTGCGACTTGTTGCAAGTCTCTTTCTAGATTTTCCTGGTGACCCAAGTTGATCCATTCTTCTTTATTTTCCAATGTCATTGAGTACAAGGGATAATACCGTCTTGGTCATTCTAAGTCCCCTATCTGAACACATCTTTATAATCTGATTGTATGAATATTTTGTATCAATTTTTGGTGACATCACACTTCCTATGTAATGCAAAAAAATATCAGTATATTGTTCCGATACATTTTGGAAGGCTCTCAGGGTACTCGTCAGGTTTTATTACATCTAGTCCAGCGATTCACTAGCTTTAAGTAGACACAGACAGACTTTTGTCAAATAATGGTTTATTAGCTGACGTATCTGTTCAATGCATGGGAAAGACAAGGGGCACCCGGGAGACAGACCAGAACACCCCATATGTTACTTTTTGAGGACTCTGAGGGTACAGGCTTGTGACAATGGACCAGTTAAGAGTAAACACATTCAAACACACAGACTTTTATGAAAACATGGTGTAGAAGATACAAACACTTTATATATATATATGTTTGTTTATTTAGACCAAAGCCACATTATGCTATTTGGTGTGTTAATTCGAGGAAACGAATCCTACATTTTAGGGTAGTAAGTTCATGCATTTACCGCTGTCTTACAGGGGACATATATATATATATATATACTAGATGGAGAACCCATCCATTGAACGGGTGGAATAAAAACTTGTTTGTAATAAAGGATAGGAAATTGTGCTTCTATTGTTTTTCTTAACATAATAAACACTAAAAGTGCAATAAAAATATATAAAGGTACCAATACTGAAAAGAAAAGCACACTATTTTCAAGAATTCCATCAATATTACGTTAGACGGGGAGTCCACCCCCTTGGACCTTCCTCATGTTTTCCTGTATCACTGTGTCAAGGTGTGCTGATTTGATAGTTTTCCGAAATTAGATATGAAAGTAGGGGGGTACATCCCCGCTTATGACATTCCTCATGTCATCCTGTATCATTGTGTCAAGTTTGGTGATGATTAATCAAGAAATATGAAAACGTATAAGGAACAGATACACAGATACACGCACACATTGACGTTTATATATATATAATATTCTTTCTGTATATAGATAGAAATAAATGATTGATAAAATCTTGCTTTATTAGTAAAATAGGGCGATTCTTCGAAATTTGGTTCAATATAGGTCTCAAATGATGTGGAATTTGTGCACCTGTTTATTCTCTAGTTTCAGCATTTTATCGATAGTATTGCAAAAATGAATGAATCACAATGAAATAAAACAACGCCAGTAACGTGTACATTCTTCTTAGTTTGGCAGTACTCTACCTATCATCAACCAAACAAAAGTTATAACACATTTACTGCCATCCAACACAGATGTTTTAAAACATTATATATAGATTATTATTTATTTTTGTTAGAAGTTTCAAACCTTCGTTTTTTCTTAAATGATATTTAACAAAATACTGTTTTCCTCTTTTTTGACACTTTCCTATACAGGGTGATTATCAGAAAAGTTTGACAGTTCAGCGTGCATATCTCACAAGTAATACGACATAGTAAAATACATTTTCATAGAGGTGTTAAGGGGATCAAACACAGATGGAAGTGCCACAGTTGTCACCTGTGGCCATCAGGGGCACCACTATGACTTAACTTTCTGATCAATCACATTGACTGTTCAAAATATGCTCTTACACCATCAAGAATATATTGCATCTGTGTGACAAGGGACATTACGAAAACATACCATCTATGCGACATGCTGATCACTTCTTGGACACTTGTATCCTTGAGGTCTGGAATTGTACTAGACTTCTCATGGTATACGCGTGACTTCGTGCGACATGCTGATCACTTCTTGAAGACTTGTATCCTTGAGGTCTGGAATTGTACTAGACCTGTTACGGTATACGCGTGACTTTGTGTGCCGGCCCACAGCCGGAATCACATTGGTTGTGAGAACTGCATGGTACCATGCAGCAATGATAGTACAAGTTTGCAGTACATGTGCTGATGGTTCTTCAAAAAAGTACAGTACAATAACATAGCTGTGAAACCATACCACACTGTCCCTAACATCATGAAGGTGTGTGGGAAATGTTACATGTGGATTAGCATCATGGAGATGTGTAGGAAATGTTACATATGGATTAGCATCACGGAGGCGTACAGGACATGTTACTCACTAGTTTCATTAGGTGTCGGTGGCCTGCCAGCACGTGGTCTATCATAGATGTAACCTGTTTTCTGTTGTGTTTTTTATTTTTTATAAACTTACGCACAGCAACACTGGAACAAGGTCTTCTTCAGCTATTATACACTCTACTATATTCCTTGAGAGCTGCCTTAGCATTACATCGTTTGGTGTAATAACATTTTATTAGTTCACCTCTCTGTACGCTTGTCAGTTTTACGTTGGTTGAATGAGCTGCACTGTAATCAACACATCCAACACAAATATTCAAAAGAAACAACAACGTCGCCTCTTGTGGCAACATGTGACATCTGTGTCGTTTGTACTTGCATGATATCCTTAATACCCCCGTGCAATTTCAATTTCTCAAGTCATACCGTGTGTGAGATATGGAAAAATGTTCAAAGATGTTAAAACACACGTATATAACAAAAACTGTTCAAGAATGTGCGAGTTTTAACATTCTTTCATTATTTTCTACTGTACGTTTGTGAGATATGACGCGCTGAACTGCGAAATTTCCTACCTTGTAACTGTCACTTGAAAACTTTATTTGTAATTAGAATTCTGTACTTAGATGTTTTCAATTATCTAATTCTATAATGTACTTCGGTTCAAAAATTGTTTTGGTTTCCTTAGTTCTCGCTAGTACTTTCTTGGTCATTTTAAAAGAAATTTGTCAATTTGTTTGTTGGAATGTTCAAAAAAATCATTTTAAAACAAGTTTTGTTTTGTTTGTTTTTTAAATTTCGCGCAAAACTACACGAGGGTTATCTGCGCTAGCCGTCCCTAATTTAGCAGTGTAAGACTGCTAGTCATCACCACCCACCGCCAATCTTGGGCTACTCTTTCACCAATGAATAGTGGGATTGACCGTCACATAATAATACCCCCACGGCTGAAAGGGCGAGCATATTTGGTGTGACAGGGATTCGTACTCGCGACCCACATTTTTGAAACAAATTTGTCAATTTGTTGTTGAAATGGTCAATCTAAGGGGCATCTCAGGTGATATCAGGGTTAGACGGCTAGGTCAGAGACTGTAAGGTTAAGACATACTAAGCCCTAATTTAGAACTGCTAAACAGAGAGAGGGCAACTAGTCAGTAGCACCCACCGCTAGCCATAACCAAGTAGCGAGACTGGCTGTCACAGTTATAACACATCTACTGTTGAAAATATAAAATGCATAAAATGTTTTCAGCGCGCACATTGCAGCTTAAACCTTGGACTTTGAGATACGCAGCCCAGCACGCTAATTCTTAGATCAACCAAGTTTCTCTGTCAATTTATTTGCTATAGTTTTATAAAATATGTTGTTCATTTTTGAGAATATGATTGATGACTTTGTGATTTTTTTTACTATTTTATTCTAAAAAATTACTACGTCTTGCGCAAAATCGAAAAAAGCAAATCAGCTAATTACTAGTGTGATTTATAAGAACATTAAACTGTAGTTTGGGTTCAGCTTGTACTATCTGAAATATACAAAAATTTGTATCCTTGTTAAACTTTGTAAAATATGTTTGAGACGTTATTAAAAGTTCATAAACAGTCCATCACGCTCATGCTACACTTTTTTTTGAAGCTATGTTATGAACTAAACTGAAAACATAGATAGTTTCGGTTGTTTATCCAATGCATTGCCATCTGAAATATAATAATGTAGGTCAGCTGAATGACCTTCACTGACCAAGGTTATATATACCATACTAGAGGTTAGCGGGTCGAGGTGAACTTCTTTTGTTCTGCCTGTGTTAGAACTTTACTGTCGTATAATTCACGCCAATGTGATCAAGGCCAGATCAACTTATTCAGAGCGTCTCCAGAAAGCCACTAGAGGGTTGGGTTCGTTAGCTAACAAGCAACGTGCAAGTTTTCTACTTCTGGATGCTCCCAAGTCAAAAGTATATACATGGATGAACATCAAATGGTGATAACTATAACATAAGTTGCTTCAGACCTAGGTTTTGCTCTAGGGAAGTTACAAAACTCAAGAGTTTAGTTACTACATTACAAAATTTGTTTCAATTACATAAAATTCTAATTTATAAAACTTGAAATTAGAATTGTAATAAATGAATAGTAGATTAAAAACCCATTTGTATAACTCTCAAGCCAAATAAACTCTTTTTCAAAGATACTCTAGCGGGAATAGCATAAACCTGGCTGGTTTGTTTCAACACGAGCTAGCCCGGCATCTTGATGTGGATCCAACAACAATAAAATATTCATTCCGGAAAGGTTTGGGTTGTTTTGATTAGACACAAAGAAAATATTTGACACTATTTTCGAAGTCGAGGTCGCTGAACCAAACCCGAGATTGGACCTGTATTCTGACCTGAGACCATGAGAGTCAACATGTAAATGTAAAGGAAAATGATGTAACAATGAAACATGCTTGAAATGTTCTAGATGTAGTTGTGAATGTGGTGGTTTAAGTGTAGAGATTAAGCGAAATCGTGGGTCCAGGTCGGATGAGGGAAGAACTTATTCGAAGATATCCTAATTGATTTGACATATCAGCTGAATTGGAAAATCATCAATTGGTTACTACATTGCCTGAAAAACATTAAAAAACAGGCACAACAATAACGCCATCTTCAAAAAACAAGACGGAATTCTCTGTAATTAGATGTCAAATCAGTCAAGAGATGAAGCTATGAAACAAAAGTTTTTACTTGAAAAAACAAACAAGCTCAGAGCCATTTTATGAGCCGCTATATCGCGGCTAAAAAAGGGAGATTGGAATCATATATAAAAATCATTAGTATCAATATTGGGTAAAACTAACAGTACAGTAAAGCCAAAGATGCAGTTTTAAAGTTGAAGCAGATGCACGATGCATTACAAGATGATGTCCCTAGCAATTCTCAAATTAAAAATGTCATTTCTGCTATGAAGAGTAAATATAAGAAGGATGGTATAATGCCCAGTATTGTATCACCATAGTATAATCCATACAGGTGTCATCATGTTATGTTTATTGATATTTATTTGTTTTTTTTTATCGTTTTAGAAGTTGTGCTGAACTTCATTCATCGTGATCTATTGAAATAACCCTAAATCACCGGTTACCGGAATGATCCCTGTTAACTACCCTAGACTAAGTACTAAAGGGTGTTAGGCTGGCTCATGTGGCAGGTTTCAAAATTTCGTGCAAATCGCTTAGCCGTTCTTAGCTTCGAACGCTTTTTTTTTTCTTCTTTTTAGCTGCACCAGGTCGTAAACTCTGAATAACAATCCGGACACGCTAACCAATAGGCTACGCAACCTAGTAATTCTAAAAAGTAACTGATTTAAATGTTGAATTGTGTTATTTTGATATGTAGTAAGATTAAAATATGGTGCTGATAGCAATGTACAAGCCATTAGAGGAAGTTAACGAATTAGCTCTTAAAAATTCACTAGACGAATAAAAGTGTATGGTAGGATGGTTTGATTTTGAATTTCGCGCAAAGCTACACAAGGGCTAGCCGTCCCTAATTTAGCAGTGAAAGACTAGAGGGAAGTCATCACCACCCACCGCCAAACTCTTGGGCTACGAATAGTGGGATTGACCATCACATTATAACGCCCTCACAGCTGGAAGGGCGAGCATGTTTGGTGGGACAGGAATTCGAACCCCGACCCTCAAGCGTCTTAACTACCTGGCCATGCCGGGCCATCATGGTAGGAACCTGACCAAGAAAATATCTAAATAATTTGTATTAAAATAAGAAGAGCAGGACGCTGACACTAGTTTAAACTTCTAGACTTGTACAACAAGTCTGTTATTTAAAAAAAAGAAAGAACATTAGAACACCGGAACAGAGCAATCACTTTGCATATCAGTCTCGCGAAAAAGTATATCAGGACAATAAATAAGTCTTGACTAATCAACTGTCGTAGATTTAACAAATACTGTTCGTACACCAGAACAATCAACTAAAACTATAGACGAGACTCGTCTACATCTATGAACATTTTTACACGAAGACAAACAATTAATATTTTTTTTACAGAATGAAAATCCACCAGACTTGTGGATAAGGCCTACGTATCTCTATGAATGAAAATCCACCATACTTGTGGATGAAGCCTACGTATTTCTATGAATGAAAATCCACCAGACTTGTGAATGAGGCCTACGTATTTCTATTGACAATATTCTTACTATGGATTTAAGAGACACTGATTTTACACCAGAACAACCCATCAGGCTTGTGGATGAGACTTAGAAATCTATGAACAACATTCTTAAATACTGTAAAGCAGTTAAGTTCTTAACATTCCATTCGACATTGAGAACAGCAGAAAAAACACACAGAAAGTGGATGTTCGACAAATGTGGTTCCTCGGGTTGATGTTTGGTTCTGGCTATGGAGTAAGAACATCTGGCGAATACAGGTTGTGCGATATCGACTTTGCAGTGAAAACAACTGTGAGAACCAAGTGTAATACCAGCCTGTGTTACTGGTCGGCTGAGCTGGCGGAACATTTTGTTTTATCGGAACCGTCGTAAACAGGCTCGCCGAAGAATTTAGGTCGACCACCTGGGTGACGCTTTCTCGGAACAATGTACAGGTAGCCTCCATTCAGCGCATTGCATCGATCTATGGGATTATTACAGAAGTCACATCATTGGGAGGTGAGACTAGTCAGTGTTGACGGCACGTGCACTTTCTGTTTCATCAGACATATCTACGTGTGGTTTGTGGTAAAAAGCCAAGAAAACAGTTTATCTCGAAGAATGTTTTTGTTTTTCACTTGAGTCTCATTTAAACATATTTTCTAATGTCTCTCAAACCAATGGTCGAATAACATTTAACTTTTAGCCATAACTGTAAATTCTTTAACCCTTAACTACTAGATACTAGGGTGTAGTATGTAAAACCTTATGTTGAATTATTTTATGAACGTAAATATTTACTAAGCATGATTATTTTTCTAACACATTATCATTATATATTTCATGATTTATTTTATTTTTTAAGATTAAACAGCTTGAACAGTTTTTCACTGACTGTTCTACAATATCGACAGACAGCATAGATCTTCCTATTTCACGTACGAAGACGGTCTTCATCTTCATACTCCTGAGCATCTGTAAGTGGATTTTCACGGTACTTTCTTATTAGCTTACGAAATAAGTTACACATACGTAAGTGCTAATGTGGAGTGACACAAACTCCAAAATTATTTTTCTAGAAAAAGTGTAATTTGTTCAAGAAATTGTATTCTTATATTTGTATTCGTATTATGTGATTCATGGGCTATAATGGTTAGGTCAGAGTCCCCTAGGGTTTATGCATAGCATAGTTGTCCTTCTCGACTGTCTACGCTTCGCAACCATAATATGAAATAGGTTAGATTATAACATTGATAAGTTTTAGCTGGGTCAGTCTGCTTACGTGGTCATTTCTTAGTAGATCGTTGACATAACAAGTTCAATATAAACTACCAGTAAAAATATAACTCAAATGTAGTTTTTTTTAAAATAAACACACAAATACACGCCTCAGTTCTATTACTTTCTGATTAAATATTCCAGATAGCTTATTTGAATACTTCAAGCAATATCAAATTACAGCTTACGTCTGATTAATTTTCAGTGATTCATACCGGTAGTCAAGTTGACATTTTAATTTTAATACAATTTTGATAGACATGTCAGAAATACGTTTTGGGACATATTTGTTTCAACCACTGACAGAGTTACAAAAGGATAAAAACAACAAAGACCTGTTGCTCCGTATTACCAATGTTTATCTAAGTAGTGTTATAATAATGAGCTGACGGTTGGTAATTGATAAGTGCAAGTAACTCCAAGTATACATGATAATTACTAGCTTTAAGGATCTTTTTACGAGTATCAGAATTGCTAGCTTTAAAGGTTAAATATTATATTGTTTGTTTGTTTGTAATTAAGCACAAAGCTACACAATGGGCTATCGAAACCCGGATTCTAGCGTTGTAAGTCCGCAGACATACCGCTGTGCCACTGGGGGTTAAATATTATATAATGCAACTAAATGATTTTTTGTAGTTTCAAAATATAAAAGGAAAGTGAAAAAAATTTCAGGGTTTCGTCATTATTCATGTGGTTCTTTAATTTATTTGCTGACTTTATTCTGCTATAAAAAATAAGTTTGTAGTGTTAATGAAAAATAAAAATGTAGTTTCTTATATTGTCTGTACATAATTTTAACCTGCCCATCATCCAAGTCTACAACGGATATTTAGCTATGGAAATCCTTATGTTTGACAGCATTTTTGCAGGTAGAACTGACAGATATTTGCTACTTATATGATCCCAGACTGTGAATCTGAGGGTTAATATTTCGCGGCCTTTTGCTATAAAATTGCGCTTCACACTTTAGAGCCGGTCACATCTCTATTCGGTCAGGCAAGAGCAACCAAAAAATTGTTACTAGGTCTTATGACTACTCGACATCCCCTAGTCTATCAGTTCAAAAAAAAGGAGGGGCTATGCGCAGACATCCTTGCAGTTTGTACGAAAATTCTGAAAAAAAAATTACTTATTAAAAGTAAACATTTTTGGATTGTACTTAACACTACATTCTTTATTCGGTTCATTTGGATTTTTTCTTCTCTGAAAAGTCATAAGGGACCAAATATATGATCTACTAGAGCATGGGTCACCAAACTACGGCCCGTCGCTGCACTGTGCCACAAATGAGCTAAAATATAAATATTTATATGGAAATATCATAGATTGTAGATAAACTTACTATGTAGAAAAATTTAAAGTAAGTTTAAGTAAAAATGTCCAAATTTGTCCAATCTAATCTTTGCATCTGACAGTAATATAATTTTGCGACTTTGGATATCAGAGCGCTTTTTTGTGTAAGTACCTGCAATGAGAGTTCATTCCTGCAGTCGCCTCTGCGCATTGTTGTAAGACGATACAATGCTTACAGGCAGTTGATACAAGTAATGTGACGAGTGTGGCGCATTCCAAACACTGATGCCATACCAGAGGCAAATTTCTTCAACTTTGAAAACTCATCATCAGGTAAGCAGCGATAAAATTCAACAAGTTTTCCTTCTCTGTGCTTCTCTTTCAACAAGTCATTTGCTTGCAAATCAGTGAGCTCCAACTGTAGTTCAACTAGCACGTCATCAAGGTTACAATCAAACGGATTCTGGAACAGAAGAATATCACTCTCAATTCTGTCGAGATCTGACATAATTCACTGAAGTCAGTCCCTTTTATATACGGCACTCTTCAAACCGGTTTAAATACGGCAAAGCAAGTTAAAACACGATCGCTGCAGCAGGCTCGTAATCGTTTTTCTTGGAAACTTCATTGCAGGTACTTAAACAAAAAGCGCTCTGATATCCAAAGTCACCTGTTCGGGTTTAATCCGTGTATTGAACCAGTGTTCCAGATTTAAATATAAATATATAAACACATATGTACAACACACAAATATACGTAGAAGCACACACAATACACGCACACGTCTTCTCTATCACAAAGCTGTGTAACCTGTTGCCTATGAGAAAGAAAATCACATGTTCTGAAGTTTGCAAATTACTCCAAAGCTTTTTAAAAATATTTGTCCAATTCCGATGTTGAAATTTCACAATGTAATATGTGGGAATAATCTTTACTTGGTGGAAACTTAACAATTTTAATCTTAAGTTACTGTACAAGTTTACTTTCAACTAAAGAAAAAAAAACAACTTATTCATCTTCGGCTATTTAGCCAGACTAAGAAAATTTCTTAGAAAACTAAAATACAGGCGTTAAAAACTACAATTCTATGCTCGTACACTTTACACGGCTATCCAATTGTGAACAATTGTATATTCACGTCTATTAGTCAACTAAAAAATTGCAAGAAAAAAACGACGATAAGTTGGGAAAAACTGACAAATATGACTCATGACGATATCTATAATTTTGATAGTATTTGTACTGTGAATTTCACAAGAGGTAGTTCTGAACAGTTTCCATGGTGACAAATCGCGATATGGAAAGGACAGCGCATGAGACACTCCTAATTGTTGTAAAAGATTTACTACACAACGTATAAATTACCAAACGTGTTTATGTGAAAACAGTTATTTCCCCGAAACGGACCCCGAAGGCCGCCTGGAGGGTTCGCCTGGTTTAATCAGTCGCACCACTATATAGTAGTGTGTCGTCTGTCTGTCAGTGAGCCAGTAAACACTAAAATGAAGTTACATAACGGATGCTTAACGTTGCACTTTGTACTGTCGTCACGACAGTAAAACGTTCCCATGTCATGAATCACGATAAGAATTATGCACTCTGTAGGCTACAATACAGCGTTACATACGAACTTGAAAGGCAAGAAAAAAACATTTGGTACTGTTAATTTCGGTTTTATTTACTCTTGAAACAGTACACTTCCTGGCACCCTACGCAAATATATCTAGTTTTAAGTTCCCAAATAATTCACTTGGAAAAAAAAAGTTTCATTTAAAGTTCATTACATACTATATAAGTATATACAAAACGTTTGCCGTGACGTTTTGACAACAGACTTATTTCCTTTTATAGAAGACGATGAACACTCAGTAGAGCATAGTTCATCGGCTTATGTTACGTCAACTTGATTTCTGAATACACAGAAGTGGAACATATTAGGAGTGTTATTGTTTAGTATCACGAATATTTGAGAAATGTACGCTACCTATTTGTTATATGTATATATAAGGAATTATGTGATACGTTTAAATCTATGTTGGGAAATCGCTTTTAATTAAAATGAAATCTTTTTCACAAGGTTATATACCATGTTACATAATTGTTCTATTTCCGATCAGCGTCACTAACTTTACGCGTTTGACAGGTAAGAAACTGATTTACAATTATCAGCGTCACTAACTTTACGCGTTTGACAGGTAAGAAACTGATTTACAATGGCATAATACTCTGGAAATCAAGCAACTTTACAAACATCCGCGATTTTTCCTCCGACAACAACAGATATGGCATAGCTTGTTACAATCAAAACGTTTCAGCAGTAAAAGTTAATGGAATCAGTTATTATGCTTGCCATTCTTAAGAGATTGTTAAAAGACAATTTTCAAAGCTCATTTACTAATTACAAGTGTGTTGCACTGAATAAGCTAGCTACAGACAAGAAACAACTAGATTTCTAAGCAGGAAAAATAAAGGTTCCATTGTTTCATCTAATGAAGAACGTACAGAAGGAAAGTCCTCGTTCTAACATGTTTATACCCGGTGATATACTTTCTAGAAGAACAAGTACAGATTACACTGTTAAAGTACCAATAACCTTAGCCTGAGGGAAATTGATGCTGGAATATTAAAAAAAAGCGCCTGTAACACAAACCGAACACGTAGACAAAGCCAATTATACAAATAAACAAAAAAAGATGACGGAGAGATTATATTGAAAAATATATGTTTTAGTTAGAGGCCTCAACTCTCAAAATCAGCTGGAATTACTTCTGTTGAATAAAGGTTTCTGCAACTGAAACATGCTGAAATTAAAAGCTACGTTTCACAAAGGCTTGATTGCTAGCGTGTTTATAAGAAGTACAACAATAAAAATTATGAGAAAATATAAATTAGCGTCATGAAAATGACTGATATAAGAATTTACAAACGTCACGATCGAGTCCATAGCAAAATAAAGAAATCCAAGTTTTGTGCGAATATATAAAAATATGTTTTATGCTTATACGATAATGTCGAAACTTAAAAGTATGCATAAAGCTGTTTGATCTGGAACTAAAAAGAGTGTCAATGTTTTATCCTTTTACGACGATTTCTACCCTTAGAATCACAAAAGAGACGTTTGATTTTGAGCTCTTAAAATAAAAAACTGTCGCAATACATTTTTATTTCGTTTGAATAAGCATATAAATCTAAATTGTTTCTTTTCTCAACAAATTATACCACTTTTATATCTTGTTATCATTTAAATCTTCAAACCTGAAGTAATTTGTTTTATAAATCGACAATATCTTGGTGAATAAAAAAAAACTGTTTTTCAAAGTTGATCTCAGTAGTTATTGTATTCGTTTCTCATGAGTCCTGTATATAATTCATATTATGTTTGGTTCTAGTATAAACTGATTAGATAAGTTTGTGTTTGTTTGTTTTGTAATTAAGCACAAAGCTACACAATGGGCTATCTGTGCTCTGCCCACCACGGGTATCGAAACCCGGATTCTAGCGTTGTAAGTCCGCAGACATACCGCTGTGCCACTGGGGGGGGGGCAATGGGGATAATATTGTGTATTTGTTTGTTTAGCTTAAAGATTATCATTTGGTTAAAATATTTCTAACCTCCGAAACTATAAGTTTCTTCAAACCAAATCTATGGCCCGGCATGGCCAGGTGGTTAGGGCACTCGACTCGCAATCTGAGGGTCGCGGGTTCGAATCCCCGTCACACCAAACATGCCGTGGGGGCGTTATAAAGTGACGATCAATCCCACTATTCGTTGGTAAAAGAGTAGCCCAAGAGTTGGCGGTGGGTGGTGATGACTAGCTGCCTTCCCTCTAGTCTTACACAGCTAAATTAGGGACGGCTAGCGCAGATAGCCCTCGTGTAGCTTTGCGCGAAATTCAAAAACAAACAAACAAGCAAGCCCTTTATCTCTGCTGTGTGTGCATCAGTTCAGGTCATTTACTGGTTTGTGTAGTTTTGTGCTAAAAACTAAAAAAAACCCCTTAAGACTAGTATTTTTAGTTCGTTTAATTGTACAGTATATGACTAGTTTACGGTGAGACAGCGGTAATTTTACGGATTTGCAACACTAAAATTCAAGGTTCAATTCCCTGTGTTGCACACATAAGATAGCCCAATATGGCTTTGCTCTAAATCAAGACACACGCCCTCTTGTTGGAGGAAGTTTAAAGCATTTTTTCTTCCTTGATCACTAAAAATCAAGAGGGGTAATTTTATTTCTATATAAAAAATATAGATACTAATCATGTTATACACTTAATTATAGAATTTTATTGATATCGTTTTAATATATGTATAATCCATTGATTGATATTTGCTTTTAATCTTTGCACATTGATAAATTTCACGGTTAAAAGGATTGGTACATTAGAGCTGGTTTCATATACATCGAATATTCTATTTAATTCCTTTATCTAACTTTTATTATGGCAACTTAGAAGATATTAAATACGAACCACGTTACGTTTACATTGTCAAAAATTAAATGTAAAATGTAGTTAACTGATATTACGTACTTTGTACAGTATTTTGAGGTCCATGGCAAAATTTAAAAAAAATATAATTTTCAGATGATATAAAATTATTTCACTGTATTAAATTACTTACCTTGTCATAAATTAAAAAATCTTCTCTGAAGTACGGGATAATGGGGTTTTCCAATTACATGAAATTTAGCATTTAATGAGTATGGGAATAAAAAAATCTCATCTTACGATTAAATATATATTTGTTACTTTTCATTTTTATGACGTGAATTTAATATTTATTTCATAGA
This sequence comes from Limulus polyphemus, assembly GCF_000517525.1. Classification (NCBI taxonomy): domain Eukaryota; kingdom Metazoa; phylum Arthropoda; class Merostomata; order Xiphosura; family Limulidae; genus Limulus; species Limulus polyphemus. The sequence continues at coordinate 431,159 of NW_013666120.1, forward strand.
AGAAAAAAATCGAAGAGAGAGAATGAACTAATAATCCTTCTCTGACTTTCTGTTAAAGAATTTTCTAATTTTTATGACTATACTGACTTAAGTCAGATTTGGTTTGTTTGTTTGTTTTTTGAATTTCGCGCACCCACCACCAACTCTTGGGCTACTCTTTTACCAACGAATAGTGGGATTGACCGTCACTTTATCACGCCCCCACGGCAGAAAGGGCGAGCATGTTTGGTGCGACGGGGATTCGAGCCTGCGACCCTCAGATTGCGAGTCGAGCGCCCTAACCACCTGCCCATGCCGGGCCAGATAAAGGGCCTACTCTGTACTTCCAAACCAATAAATGACCTGAACTGATGACACCTTTGTGTTAAAGGAAAATTTCATGGACAATTTGATATTATTATTTTCTTCCTTTAACTCAAAATATAGTATTTTAAAACAAAGAACATGTTTTAAAGGCAAGTCTAAAAACTCACAATGAGAAATCTTTCTGACAGAGGAACCTCTGGTAGGCATTTAGTTATCCTATGTTTTAAAACTCGTACTAGTTAATACAAGTAAGAATATTAACTTAATAGAAAGATTCCATGAAAAATAATTCATGAAATTGATTTTGCATTTATATATCTATATACATATATTATTAGTTTTAACTATATAATGACATTATCGTTTAATGATGAAAATATTTTCTAGACATATGGTCCAGATAATACTGATGGTATAGTGACAATCAAAATGAAAGCAGATAGACAGCAGATATTTGGCTTCAACCTTAGGGTGAGTAAAGTTTTTATAAATTGTCAAATATGTTGTATGAATTTATCAGATTTCGACATACATATGATGCTGTGAAGTTGATCACACTATATACGTTCTTAAAGAAAGTAATTGTTCCACACTTATCTGTTGTTATTATATAAGGAAGGCACGCCACCTGGTAGTGCATCGAGTAACATTTTCGTTAAATATGTTTCAGGATATTCGAATATTTTCTACAACTCTTATATTTTAGATTGTATTTAGCATTTAGGGCACTAATGTGAAACACGATGATGTGGAGCGCCACCTCATAGGAAATCCGCGTCTTGAAATTACTTGCAGTTGTTTTGGTAGTAAAATTAATTCATCAGTTTTTTTTATGTGTTAAAAACTGTACATACAATTGAATTAATATGGTGTATATTTTATAAAAATTAATATAGTACCAATTTTTAGGTTCAACTGTTTTAGTAACTTAAACGAAGGAGTAAAAATTTTGTTAATTTCTTATGTGTTAAAAATTGTATATATAATTAAATTAATATGGTGTATATTTTATAAAAATAATATAGTACCAATTTTTAGGTTCAAATGTCATCAAGCGATACCTTTAGCAACTTAAACGAAGGAGTAAAAAGTTTGTTTGTTATTTCGGATATTCGCGCAAAACTACTCAAGAGCTATCTGCGAAAGCCGTCCTTAATTTTGAACTGATAAATTACAGGAAAGACAGCAAGTCAACAGCATCAACTGCCAACTCTTAGGCCATTCTTGCCTAAACGAATAATTGGGTCCACGGCTCCAAACCGCGTTTTTATTTACTTATTGATTTGTTACGGTAACAGAACACGAATGGTGGTTCGGCAGATCCACAGTCCGGCACACTAACCACTGAGCGACGCTTGGCCCAGGAGTATAAAGACATTTCCGTTTAAACAAATGTTTTGTTAAAGAGAAAACAGACACAATATGCACATACAAGGTTGCTCAAGTTACGTCAGTAATTCAATGTAGACTCACGACAAAAAATACACCATGAATCAAAGTTGGTTAAACGTGACGCAATGAGCAAAGTTATGTATAAGAATTGCGCAATAATTTGTTTGTTTGTTTTCTATTAAGCCCAAAGCTACAACGTGGGCTACCTCTGTAGTGCCCACTACAGGTATTGAAACCCGGATTCTAGCATTATAAGCCGTCAGAATTATCACTGAGCTGGTGGGGGGTCTTTGCGTAAGAAAACAGTAATAGTACCACAAAGTGTATTTGAATTAATAAATTGAAATTCAAAGATAAAAATATTTCACTTTTTTTTTGTAAGTTTATGATTTCTCCTTTCTTGTAAATCACAGTTATTGTTTAATGGTAGGAAAAAGAACCATTTTCGTAACTCCAAAATTTATTTTTAGTTTGTTTGTTTGTTTTTTGAATTTCGCGCAAAGCTACACGAGGGCTATCTGAGTTAGCCGTCCCTAATTTAGCAGTGTAAGACTAGAGGGAAGGCAGCTAGTTATCATCACCCACCGCCAACTATTGGGCTACTCTTTTACCAACGAATAGTGGGATTGACCGTCACATTATAACGCCCCCACGGCTGAAAGGGCGAGCATGTTTGGTGTAACGGGGATTCGAACCCGCGACCCTCAGATTGCGAGTCGAGCGCCCTAACCACCTGGCCATGTTGGGCCTTTTAGTTTGTAAATTACATTGTATTCTTACAATTTACGCAAATCCATAAAAAAGTGTTTGAAATTATCCCTATTCAATATCACGAAAGGGTACCGATAATTTTAGCAATTCAAGATCTTATTCAATACCATAAGTAAATTTCCCCGGAGACTTAGCGGTAAGCATGAGGGTTTATGTCGCTAAAAATCCGGCTTCAGTACTCGCTATGGTCACAACATAGGTTGTTTATTGTGTAGTTTTGTGCTTTTCAACAGTCAGACAAACAAACTTTGCGTAAGTGTAAAGTTACGAAAGCGTTTCCTCTCCACACTTTAAGTTAATAATCAGTAGATATTTGGAAAAACAAAAAGCAAATAGAAGAAGATCGTAAGAATATGTTGATTGAACTTATTATAATAATAATTGAGTAAATGTTTAAAGTTTGTTTTTTCGTATTTATATTTATGCATTTTATAACAATTGTATTGTTTGTTTGTCGGATATTCGCGCAAAGCTACTCAAGACTATGTGAATTATCCGTCCCTTAACTAGAGGGACGGCAGACAGTGAACGCACCAGCACTGTTCGCTTACTTTAGGGTTACTCTTGTATGTAAAAAGAATGGGATTTGACCGTCACCCATATAACGTCCCTTAACTAGAGGGACGGCAGACAGTGAACGCACCAGCACTGTTCGCTTACTTTAGGGTTACTCTTGTATGTAAAAAGAATGGGATTTGACCGTCACCCATATAACGTCCCTTAACTAGAGGGACGGCAGACAGTGAACGCACCAGCACTGTTCGCTTACTTTAGGGTTACTCTTGTATGTAAAAAGAATGGGATTTGACCGTCACCCATATAACGTCCCTTAACTAGACGGACGGCAGACAGTGAACGCACCAGCACTGTCCGCTTACTTTAGGGTTACTCTTGTATGTAAAAAGAATGGGATTTGACCGTCACCCATATAACGCACCCACGAATTCCAAGTACGAAGGACAATGTTTTTTTATGATAACGAAAGGCAAATTATGAACCCACAGATCTATAGTTCTGTATGCTAACTACAGAACCACGCTCGGTCAAACAGTAATGTGTGTGTGCACGAGCACACACACACAAACGTATATGAATATCTAGAGAGAGAGAAACAGTGTAGAATAATATGTACAGAATTTGTAAAAATATTACTTACCGAGCTGAACGAGTCGAGATGTTACTTGCTAAACGAAGGCTTAAATATGAGAAAGAGTAGGAGTCAAACGTATGTTTTAAACTCAAGTGCTAAGATATACTGTGCTGTATTGTAGAGTAGTGCTCTCATGTATCAGAACCTTGCGAAGTAACATCTATGGTTAGATGACAAAAGACAACTCAATAATTCGTCAAAACTATTTTACATTTGAGCTCGTTAAAGGAATATAATATTTAAGTGTGTGATTTAGAATTAACTTGTGTTTGTTAAACTAAAGAATGCTGTATGTTTTAAACTCAAGTGCTAAGATATACTGTGCTGTATTGTAGAGTAGTGCTCTCATGTATCAGAACCTTGCGAAGTAACATCTATGGTTAGATGACAAAAGACAACTCAATAATTCGTCAAAACTATTTTACATTTGAGCTCGTTAAAGGAATATAATATTTAAGTGTATGATTTAGAATTAACTTGTGTTTGTTAAACTAAAGAATGCTGTCAAGAAAAACCAAGCGTCCTTTACTTTCTGTTAGGACTTGTATTTGACTAAAAAATTGGAATAATTAAAAAAAAACAAAGTTAAAATAAATGTTTCGCCAATGTTCACCAAATGCATTGTAAATACTAGCGAAACGTTGTTTTTATCAATTATTCAACGTTCAATTATTTCAGTTTTGGTGCGAATAAAAGTTTCTTGAAATGCTAGAGTCCGTTTTTAACGTTTTACTATAATAACTGTGAGTTGCTATACTTATCCGTTTGTCGGTTTTACACAGACGGTACATGTCTTTCCCTGTTTATACATTTTTCGCGCAATAGTTAATTAAGACTATCATTTCTTTCATTTTTGGACATTTAGATTGAAGCAGAGAAGAATAATCCGGTTGTTGTATCAAAGGTTATTTTGAACTCACCAGCTGATACATGTCTACCTCAGCTAAATGAAGGTGATCAAATTTTATCAGTCAATAACAACGACATTCGTGGACTTAAACAGGATGAGGTAAACACTTAAAAGTCTGAGTAGTGTTTTTTAAAGAAATGTACTGCTATTAATTTTTTGATGTTTACATTAAATGTTTATCAAACTTTCCTTAGAATTTTTTCTAGAACTAAAACTTCACGAAATATCGTCTATAAAGTTATGTTGAGAAAAACTACTCTACCCATACAATAGGCCATTATTTGATAAAATATTACGTAATGATAAAAACTCAAACTTTATCAACCACTGATGAGGCTGACCTTACTATCCAAAGTTAAACATTTCTAACATAACATTATTTGACACTGTACAATCCTATGTATTGGGACAAATGTTTGTGAAGGTATACTATAGGAGGATCCTCTTATTTATTATTGAAACTCCAAGATTTGTTCTTAGCTACGTCATTATAATGAAGAGACATTTTTCCGAATTATTAAAAAATACAGGTTCATAGAATCGAAATTGTACTTTTTTTTGCTTAAAGTTCTTTCACATAGCATCTGGAGTAATATAATGTTATTGTTTATTTATAAATGAATTACTGATTAATAATATTCACGTTTAAAAACATTACGATATAACTACTGTTATTCTACTTTTAGATCGAAAAGTTAATTCAAAGAGCAGCCGAATCTTCAGACAGAGAACTGAATTTAAGAGTTCGACAGAGAGGTGAGATTGCGGACACAAAATTTCTTTTAATTTTTGTGTTGGATAAACGCTTTAGGCTTGTAATACAAAAACAAAACTGTGATAATAGGTGTAGCCTTGTTTTTCACGATATTACTCCTAGCAAACCAGAAATCGAAAACATGAGAGATTATAAATAACAACAGAATGATCTGAAGCTATTTTATCGAGAGACAACAGGAATATACCAATATTGGAATAAACAAGATAAAATAAGACCATTCTTGTTTTTCACACCAAGTGTGCTTCAAGTAAGAGATATATCTCATTTAATTACACAATGTTAAACATAAAGACAAAAAAGCCAGTTAAGGTTTATGGTGTATAATTCCTTAACAAATGAAGCGTGTATTATGATTTGTAGTTAATGTAATATTGCATCAGAATAATACTAATTTCAGCCACTTATTTTTAACTGGCATTATACCGATTTCCTGTAATATAACACCAACTACCAATCAACAACTCACGTCTCATCAGCTTAGCATTATATACCATAATACTCAAAAATGAATAATATAAATAGCGTTTCAGTTGAGGCTTTGTGTGTTGCAAACCCAGTTGACTTAATGGGATCTTCTATTGAGCGAGAGGACTTGAGGCAGCGGCATGAAGTAAGCAAGAGTATAAGGTGAAATACTGTAATTCTTATTGAAAACACATATAAAAGCAGTTGTTTTTGTGACGTAATGTCACAGAAACTACCGTTACAAGAACTGTTAACTAGAAAGCCAATATGTTTGATGTAACTACACTGATCTTAATAATGGTAACATACTTTGTTTGTATGGTAGCTGGCTGCAGATATTTAACCTAATACTTCACACTGGTGCGCAGCTGTATGCTACTTTTAATGTACTATTTTGAATCTTAAGGTCAAGATTTTTTTTTATGGAAAATACGCTGTGTAATTTCTTTATTCTCTAAATAAAGTGTTTAACCTCCCCAACTTCGTAATAGAGATGTAGCCTCATAAGATTTAAAATGTTTGATTTTTGGTTACTTAACTATCGAATGTGAAGTATTACCTTTTTTGAAACTTGATTAAAGCGCGAATAACACTGCTGTAATGAGACGATTTGCCCCAAGTGGCATAGCGGTATGTCTGCGGACTTACAACGCAGAGCACAGATAGCCAATTGTGTAACTTTGTGTTTAACTTCAAACAAACAAATCAAACAAACGAGATGATTTTTAACAAGTGTAGTGGTGGCTTCCAAGTAACGTTTATTGTTAAAGGTCACAGAATTTGGCAAGTTTAGAATGTGAATAGTTATGAAGTGACAAGATCTGTATTCGAAGCTAAGAAACAACCGACCTTGGACACTTATTTTTGGCCATTCAATGGTCAAGTTAGAAGTTATGCCACCATTGGTAACGATAATACATTGATTGGTAATGACTTACAATGTTATGGTTTCAGGAAGCTCTAATTTCACCACCATTTGGCGGGCTTCGTGACGTATCGGTAGCATGACTAGTATAGCGTTAGTGCATGCGGCGTTACTACGGTATCGGAATGGTGTTATTAGCAAAATTAGAAATAAACCAACTAGCACAAATTCTAATGTTAATATCATGCAATAAAGTAATAATTGTTTGCGTTTTCTCCAGTTTCACGTAATAATTGCCACTTCCATAATGGTGGTGTGTGTAATCACTGGTGTTTTGTCCATCTGTACCCTGATTTCATATGTTCACTACAAGCGATCAATAGAAAAAGGGGTGGTGATAAGTTCGACAGTATGACAATTTAAGCATTCTGCTCTTATAATAACACTAGTCTTTCCTTTCAAAATCACAAAAGAAATATCCGTGATTACGCCATTTCGATGGCCTTCTCCTTCCAGAGGTCATGCTAAGAATACTTGGGAGGACACTAGTCAACTTAAGCTCCTAGAGTCCCAGCGGGCTGAACAACTTGATGAGCTCTGGGACTGGGATGTAAGAATACTGGCCTTAATGCTTTTGTTTTTTCTTGAATCATTTCTGATATAATAGAGATTCAAGCTTGTGGCATCATTATAACCAATGATTTTTTTTTATATCTCTTGTTCAAGTTATTTTTGTATAAAAGCTGTGGCAAAAATTTAGCAATATGTAAAAACATGTCTGTTTTAGCGGAAAGCTGCTGTATAATGTACTATCCGTGCTATGCCTGTCGCCAGTGGCGTCGCCAGGTGCTTAAAAGATTCGGGTCTCGGACCCATAGGCCCAGGAAGTTTCGGCGTTTCAATATGATATCGATCATGGTTTTCTATTCTAATTTCTCAGTACACCATCTGGGGATTCGGGGCACCGTCAAGTAGAATCAGGGCACTAGGTACTTGGTTTATTAAACTGTTTCTGCTTGTTGTTTTGGACATTATGTTTTTAGCACCGCCCTGTTAGTTAGTTTATTATGGAATTTCAACCTGTGGTGTATAAAAGAGAAGTTCATACCCATCTTTTGTCTACTAGAAGCCACTATCTAGGAGGCTTCTCTTTCAATACCAAAACCAAACACTGCAGCAGTCGAAGGTGTATTTGAAGTGACATTTGCTTGCAATAGTAGAAACTAGATATTCAGATGCTAAACTTATGCTTCCGAACTGAAAACTCTCTACGTTTAGTAAGTGTGAGAGGTTTAAGTTTTAGTTGTAATTATTTTTATAGCAACTGATGTGCGTAAGACATTTTCAATAAACAATTGCTATACGTATTGTAAGCATATTAACTGCTGCACGTATATTTTTAACAATAACTACCCCACGTATATTTTTAACAATAACTGCTGCACGTATATTTTTAATAGCAACTGCTGAATATATGCTAGTTTTAATATTAACTGCTGTACGTGTGCTACAGTTTAAGATATTTGAAATTCATTCTTTGTAGCTAAAAATAAAAAAACAACAACAACAACAACAAAAAAAAAACAGTAAGAATGGACTGATACCTCCATAAGTTACTAAAACGTTGAATAAATAATTTCCAAGCCAAATATTTATCAAATTAACCAATAAGACATGCAACGAATCAAACAAGTAAAAACTCAATCTAACAAATAAATGAATGGTCCCAAACAGCCAATTGGATTAATCGGAAGGTTTGATGAAATCAGCATTCAAATTAAATATATGTAGCATGATTACTTGTCTAAAAATAAGTTCAGTAAGTAAGTCTGTTTGGTGATGACTTAATAACGTTCAGTTTTCATAAACTCATTGCTTGAGTTAGAGTTAGTTAGACCAAAGGTCACCAAACGTTTTTCACAGCGGGCCGCATAACCATTTTGTTCAATACAATACAGTGAATATACAAAAAATAAAGACAATAAACATGTTTATTTACCAAAAAGTTATCAAAGAAGGCGACGTTAGCAATAAGATAGTTATATCACACCCAGTGCGCAGATATCCGAATCTCACAAACTAAGCAGCAAAAAAGGTTAGTGAGATTTGTGAAAATGGCGTTTTGCTTTTGAGATATCATCAATATTTGCTTTGGAATTGCTGCATCCAACCAAGAGAATTGCTTTCAAGTGTTCATCAGTCAACCTCGTTCGATGTGCTGACTTCACATACTTCATTTTTGAAAATGTTTGCTCACAGACATAAGTTAAAAGATTACGACTAGACTGTAATCAACGCAGTTATATTTTCAAGCTTACTTGTCAAATCTTTTGATGCGTTATTACTAGATTATTACGCTCTTAAAGCGCTAAAAAACTTTGGGAAGTAGGAGACTGAATGGTCTCAGAAAACCACATAGAGGGTAAATCTAATTTAAAGGCTTCGCGTTGATGGAAAAATGTAATGCCAAACCGTTAATATTTGATAGAGCGTACGAATTCCTGAAAAAAAAAAGCATTGGAGTTTAAAACGACGGTTAACATTATTAAGAAATAACTTTATGGTAAAAACAAAAATAATAGTTGGTGAATCGATAAGAATCGTATAGGCAAATTTTACGTTTTCTGTTATAGTATGTAATATATTAACTCACACGACAAGATAATGTGGGAAACTTAGTTTTAAAACGAAACAGTTCTTAATAGATCCAGCTAGGTCAATGGAGAAAATATATAAGACTAGAGGGAAGGCAGCTAGCCATCACCACCCACCGCCAACTCTTGGGCTGCTCTTTTACCAACGAATAGAGGGATTGGCCGTCACATTATAACACCCCCACGGCTGAAAGGGCGAGCATGTTTGGTGTGATGGGGATTCGAACCCGCGACCCTCAGATTGCGAGTTGAGCGCCCTAACCACCTGGCCATGCCGGGCGAAAATGGGGTGGAACGATCCAGAAAGGCGTTCCTCTTTTTGAAGTTCAAGCCGTTAGCGTTCCTAGTCTTCTGATTCGAAGTGCTATGTTGTATTATGCAGCTACTACAAAGTAGAATACAAAATTCTAATTTGAACACTGGTGCAGAGTGCTGTTTTTTATGACAACACAAACCATTATTTCTCAGATTCGTAGTCTGGGCACGCTAACCACCAATATCTGAGCTCCAAAGCGTAAACATCCTATTGTAACATTTACTGATAGAACGACGACCCCCGGACAGTCAGTAGCAGAATGTAACAGCGGTCTTTCCCAGTCATTAGCAAAGTGTAACAGCGGTCCTTCCCGGTCAGTAGCAAATCATAAAAGTGGGTAACCTTAAGATTAAAGTACAGTACATTTACCTTAGATAATAATATTACATTTTTCTTTGACATTTTCAATACGCAATATGCTTCCGCATAACCACTTTTGTGTTTGGAATAAAAAGTACTTATACTTTTAGTATTCGCGCCTTGCTTTAATATCAACATCTAATCAGCTGTTTTTCAATATTAAAGTGTGTTTGACTAAACAGGTATCTTTAGAGTGCGCTATCACGTAAATTAATGAAAGCCAGTTCTCATGAAAAAAAATCTAATTTACCAGTGACAATGATGTCCAGCAAGAAAAACTACGTCCAGACATAGCCTCTTGCGAGAAACCAAAATCCACGTGCGTGTTTTTGCAAGGTTGTCTCTATTTTTTCTATAGCTGACAAAGCGCCATTTTAAGTACGCTAGACGGTCCTTCTGGTCAGTAGCAAAATGAAACAATGGTCCTTCTTAGTCAGTAGCAGAGTGTAACAGCGGTCCTTCCCGGTCAGTAGCAAAGTGTAATCGTGGTCCTTCTCAGTCAGTAGCAGAATGTAACAGCGGTCTTTCCCAGTCATTAGCAAAGTGTAACAGCGGTCCTTCCGGCTCAGCTACAAATCTCAGAGCTTATAATGCTGAAAATCTAATTACGATACCGATTATGGGCACAGCGCCGATGGTCCAATGTGTAGCTTTGCGCTTTAAGACAAACCTTATAAGTAATGGAAGTATGTATGTATGTTTTGAATTTCGCAAAAAGCTACTCGAGAGCTATCTGCGCTAGCCGTCCCTAATTTAGCAGTGTAAGACTAGAGGGAAGGCAGCTAGTTATCACCACCCACCGCCAACTCTTGGGCTACTCTTTTACCAACGAATAGTGGGATTGACCTTAACATTATAACGTCCTCACGGCTGAAAGGGCGGGCATGTATGGTGTGACGGGGATTCGAACCCGCGACCCTCAGATTGTGAGTCGAGCGCCCTAACCACCTGGCCATGCCGGGCCCCGTAATGAATTCAGAATTCTCCATAACCAATAACCAGTAGAAAGAAGTCATGTGGAGTGTGTTGGCTAGGCATGATGGAAGTAGGGCTAAAAGCAATTACTTTACTCTTGAAGAGCATTAACAACTGAGACAGAGCTCCATTGGATATTAATCGCCATCTTTTCATTTATGTGTCGAGCAGCTCTCGTTACCAGAATACAATTTACGAAAACTCGTTACCAACAGTCATAAAGATGATTTATAAATGGGATAAAAGTATAAATGTTGATAAAACAAATTTAAGAACTCACATTTAAATTAATACTGTAGTTATTACTATATTTTTTTAATAATCAAACCCCTAACTTTATTGATTAAACTCATTTTATTGTTAAGTCTTCAACATCTATTTGGCCCCCTAGTGGCAAAGCGGTATGTCTGCGGGCTTACAACGCTAAAAATCAGGTTTCAATACCCGTGGTGGGCAGGGTTCAGATAGCCCATTGTGTAGCTTTGTGCATAATTACAAACAAACAAATGAACGCCTATTTAAGGCATAAGGCAATCTTAATTTTACACATGATAATTTATATGATAACCCATAACAAGGCAACAGATTATATAAATCATTAAAATGTTAATAAACAGAGAATAAAAACTAACTAAACTGAAATGAAAAAGTTAAGTTTTATTCAGGAACTTTTGAGGCCTAAAACCTCACGTTCATATATCTTTAAAAGGAGCCTAAAGCAAAAAATAAAAACATATGCAACACAATACAGCCAGTGAAAAATAAAGAATATTGGGCTTTTATTAAAATATAGTTGATCTAAACCACTGTAACAACTTTCAAACAATATTTTGTTGTCTCTATTCAAAAACAAGTCACTGTAAAGCAGATTCTGATTTTGAAAAACAAAATCATTATTGTTATCGGAATAAATTATAATTACGAACAGCAGAAGAGGTAAACTTGCAGAGCAATGTTAAAAATTTCCATTTTTTACTTTTAAAAAAGTGTCATTTTCAACCGCAATTGAATGATGACTATTTGAAAGTTCCTGTTATGTCGTAAAAGATCTTTTATTATATTTTCTTTCAAAGTGAATTTTTTAAAACTCGGTAATAATTAATGATGCTGTGACTGTAGTTTGATGAAACCCATTGTAGCTTCCAGATTGTATTAAGGATATCCCTTCTATATCTTCCTATTATATCTTCTCTATTAAAATATATCCTTGGAGAAGACGTCACGAAACAAAATAAATTAAACAAATTAGACACATAAAATAAAAAAACAAAGTGGTGTCTATGTTAAGACTGATGTCTGTTTGCTTATTTATTTAAGCGCACAATGGACTATATATGCTATGCATTAAATTTTGTCGTTGTAAGCCCTGGGACATATACCGCTTTGTCACCAGGGGATAAATTTTAATAGATAATCGTAAAGATTTAAAAATGCTTCCGGTTGGTGGGGGGCACGTGTGGTGTAATAACCCCGTGGTAACTACCACTCTGCATGATAAAATAAGTTTAAACCACAAAAAATCAGTAAAGTATTAAGGTTTCAATAAGAGTCTTGAAATTAACAATAACTAAAGAATGACTACTCACACATTTACGAAACTGATAGCCTGTGGTAAGTAAATGTCAGAATGACATTGTACCACCAGACCAAACATTTGTAACTGGTAATCTATGGATAGCATTGCATCTCCAGACCGTTAATACATTTGTTTTGTTTCAGCGTTACATGGGTCAGAGTGTAGGCGTTACTCAACTTTTTTTAATTATTACGTCTACCCATATGTGTGTGTGTGTGTGCAACTTTCGTAGAAAAATAAACAACTTTTTAATGAACGCCAGATCCTCTGCTCGGAGAAAAACCAGAAATTGTTTGACTAAGCTTGAATCTAATATTAACTCTTGATAACAGAAGGTGCTGTTTTGATAACACTTACGAAAATGTAACACAATTTGATATAGAGCTTTCTGACTTATTTTATCTCGTTATGCTTTCATTTGTGTGTGTGTGTGTGTGTGTGT
>NW_013666120.1:445118-446187 GCF_000517525.1 Limulus polyphemus
CTGAAAATGAGGGAAGTTTCCTCCTTCCAGTTGTGCTTCAAACAATGATAGCTTTCTCCGAAATCCTTTGATGATTCTGTAGAGATCACAGACAAGGTTTCCTTTCCCTGAAGTTTCAAGTTCAATTTATTCATGTGGGATGTGATGTCAACCAAAAATGACAACTTTGACAGCCAGGTAGGATCTGACAGAAGTGGATCAGCTCTATCCTTTTCGGTGAGAAAAATATCTATTTCTTTTCGGAGCTTATAAAAACAAAACAGGACATGTTTCATAGTGACGCCGAAGATTGTACTATTTCAAAACGGCAACACTTTCGTTGCATATCATGCAACTAGCTTTCTGGTTGTTTGTTTCCACAAAGAAGTACTTTTCTCCCCATTCTTCATTGAAAAGGTGACACTCAGCATCTACTTTTCTTTTCTTAGTAGCCATAACGATGGGTGAAGAAAACAGGATCTGAAAATGAAAAACAATTGTTTATTTACACATTGAATACCCCCCCAGTGGCACAGCGGTATGTCTGCGGACTTACAACGCTAGAAACCGGGTTTCGATACCCGTGGTGAGCAGAGCACAGATAGCCTATTGTGTAGCTTTGTGCTTAATCTCAAACAAACAAACAAACACATTGAATAGTCTACCAGAAAAGTTTTAGAAAAATAATAATTTTTCAAAATTTTCTTGACATGTACATAAACATGACAAACTAAATGTAAATAGTTCATGACATTAAATTACTTTATTACGTAATTGGTTTAGAAGTTTTTTTTTCCCGATAAGTTATTTGATTAATCAATTTTTATAATTTGTCAATGTATTTAAAATTTATTATGTAAGTTAATTAGAAGAGCTTCATAAAAAAATAATTAAGATCATATTTAATAAAAGTATTAAGAATCTTAATAGGCAAATATAGTATTTAGAATTTGATACTAATTTAATTAAAATATTCGTTAATTTAATTAAGTCGTTTTTTGAGTGTATAGCGATTAAAATATAGGGCTTAAATAAATATCAAAGTTTGAAAATATTAGATGTTTACCTCTTGTGAGCTATTTCAACACTC
>NW_013666120.1:446197-458617 GCF_000517525.1 Limulus polyphemus
TTTAAACGCGGCAATGCAAGTCAAAACACGATCGCTGGAGCAGGCTCGTAATCACTTTTCTTGGAAAGTTCATTGGAGGTACTTAAACAAAAAGCCTATGATATCCAAAATTGCAAAAAGTCGCCTGTTCGGGTTTAATTCGTGTATTGAACCAGTGTTCCAGATTTAAATATAAATATATAAACACATATGTACAACACACAAATATACGTAGAAGCACACACAATACACGCACACGTCTTCTTTATCACAAAGTTGTGTAACCGCGCACACTCGTCACACTACTTGTATCAATTGCCTGTAAGCATTGTATCGTCTTACAACAATGCGCGCAGAGGCGACTGCAGGAATGAACTCTCATTGCAGGTACTTACACGAAAAGCGCTCTGATATCCAAAGTCGCAAAAAAGTCGCCGAATTTTTTATTTCACTGATTTTCCTAAAAACGTATATTACTGTCAGATGCAAAAATCAGATTGGACAAATTTGGACAGTTTTACTTACACTTATTTTAATTTTTTCTACATAGTAAGTTTATCTACAGTCTCTGATATTTCCATATAAACAATTATATTTTAGCTCATTTGTGGCACAGTGCAGCGGCGGGCCGGATGAACTGACCTCGCGGGCCGTAGTTTGGTGACCCCTGAGTTAGACGATTCATATAGTTAACTGAGCTGTTTACTAATATAGACGAACTTTGAATATACTTGCTTTTCGTTTGGTTTAAAACTTTTAAATTTGTGTATCTAAAATTTCGAAGCTGTTTTCAAAAAAACGTCTATTAGAAAAACAGTAAGAGTTTTAAGACCGTGGCAAACCTTCAATAAACAACAGAATGTTGGTAGTCGCCAGCAGATTTTCAAGAGATCTACAGTTTCTGCTAGATATCTCAAAGTAGTTATAAAAGATGAAATACACTGAAATGTTAGTCATTCTTGAAATACTAAGGAAACTGAGTCTAGTGATATATTAACTGGAGAAGCAATTAAGCTGACCAATACTTATTAAGTTTTTGCTATATATCCATAAGCAAAAATTCAATGATCCAGAAAGTACTTGTAGAATCAGGAGTCATTATCCGGACATATCATATTGGCATAAAAAGATAGAATCTGTATTTTGAATACGTGGCACAACTATTAAGGCTATCTGGCACTGTCCCTAATTTTGAACCACTTACCAGAAGAAAGAGGACCAGTCAGCATTACCCTACCACCCACCCTCTACCTTAAGCAATTGACTGTCATTCTTATAACGCACATGAAGGTTATACTACAGCAATTATTTTGTGGTGTTGCACAGATTCAAACCCAGGTCGTCAGCTTCGTAACCCACAGAGGCAACAGAGTAAAAAACAACTAACTACATTCGATGACGAGGAACCCACTTTCAGACTAATAATGGCTGGAGACGGCTTAAATGGGTAATGAAGAGTTTCTTCATTACCCATTTAAGCCGTCTCCAGCCATTATTAACTAACTACATTTTTCACAAGACCGTTATCTCTATTGATAGGATATTTTCTCAGAATAGCTGGTGAATTACTTGTGTTAAATGCTAGAATTAGTAAATCATATTCTGGTCGCTTCACTTTTATTAAAAATATTAAAAAATTCGCAATACCGCTAATTCCACTTAAGAACAGTCGGTAAATATAATATTTTCAACCACATATGTAACGAATAGTGATTGTTTCATTTCACCTTCTGGTGAAAAGTAGTATTTAAGTCCAGTCAGACTAAACATTTTACTGGCTCATCTGTGACTGCCCCTGAAGTCTTGTGGTGTAGATTAGGTACACCTTATCTTTAGAACATTACAAGTCTCCTGTCTTCCTTTGGTTTAAGCTTTTACTATACATATTTAATAATAACTATATAACAGTTCCATGTATGGTATAACATTACATTGTTTGTTAAGTTAAATTAACTTATCATATTTACCATTGTTGTAACTTTCTTTCCTATGTCTTATTATTATTATAACTGTTGAACTTTCTCGAATTTTAGCACGTTTTCTTTTTCAGCTTTTACAGGATATTTAACTTTTATTTATTACTGCCTATTGCCTCCTTCATATGTTTATTGAGTGACGAAGGTAAAATTGGATTAATTGTGTTAGACACTTCATAGTATGTTGAACGTAGTTTTTAAAATTAAATTTGACATTGTTATATTTTAATTACAGTACCAATATTCTAGGTATTTACGTACGATCCGGGTATTCACTTAATTTCGTATTTACTATTTTTTGTTATTTTCATAGACATTAGTTTTTAGCTGTGCTATTGTCACTGTCGTGCCTAAACGGTAACACGTGTCGTAGTAGTTTATCTCAGATAACAGGCTTCTCTGAATTAAACCGTCGGAAGCTTTAATGGATTCTCATTGGTCACAATATGAAAGGTTTGCTTTATATACAGTATTTGAAACTGACACCTATTGTTTGCATGTTCCGTTAGTAAGATACAAACTATTATTTCGTTATTGTTATTTTCATTAACGATATTGTTTAGAATCCACAATATATCTAGTTTTATTATTTTCTAGTTATTATTATCATAATACTCTTTATTTGTTTGGTTTACATTGTTAGCTCAGTATATGGTTTGAGGACTAACCTAAATATACGAAGTGGGTCTAACGTCGTTAGATAACGTAGAGGTTTACAGCCAAAAATATCAGAGTACCCAACTGATGAAGCAACGAATTCTAATCTTTATAAGTAAGAACAGTATATGGTTTTAGGACTAACCTAAGTATACGAAGTGGGTCTAACGTCGTTAGATAACGTAGAGGTTTACAGCCAAAAATATCAGAGTACCCAACTGATGAAACAACGAATTCTAATCTTTATAAGTAAGAACAGTATATGGTTTTAGGACTAACCTAAATATACGAAGTGGGTCTAACCTCGTTAGATAACGTAGAGGTTTACAGCCCAAAATATCAGAGTACACAACTGATGAAACAACGAATTCTAATCTTTATAAGTAAGAACAGTATATTTAATTAGCTATAGTCATTGCTGGGTTGATTTCTATTTTTGATGTAAATAGGTAGATAGCGCTGATCGCAAGTTAATAAATTAATATTATTTGATAATTAATTCAATACCCTACAATTCATACAATTTTTATTAGAATTCTTGAAGTAATACAGTTTTTTTCAGTTTCGTAACGGTCGCTGAAGGAAGAATAACTGTACTCACGTGAGTAAAGCTTTAAACACGTGAGAATATATATGTTTTCGGTATGCTTGCTTTTCTGTTGTTTTTTTTTGTTAGCGTAAAGCTACGCAATAGGCTATAAGCGCTCTGTCCACAGCGCGGATTTGAACCACGAATTTGAGAGTTGTAAGTCCGCAAGCTTACTGCTGACCCACCAGGGGACCTTGGGTATGTAGAAAAGTTGTCTTTTTCTGAAACAACGGATTTGTACAGTAGTTTATAGATTCGTTTTCCATGTTTGTACCCTTGAATTACACGTTGAAGTTAACTGACTTGATTTCAGGTTATAATCAGGAACACCTAATGTTAGAGACACTGGTAATACACCCGCTGAATATTGGTTATGTATTATCTATAATATATATTCTGATAAAAATCAATTTTAGTTATTTATTTTGTTTCCTGTTCAGAGAAACACATAAACCAGGAACTTTAACGAAATGATTTAACAATGAATGTATATTTTAATGACCCTAAAGTATGCGAAAACATAATTATAACATCAACATCGTTCATGAACTTGACATCACGTGCGTTACTGGAAAGCTGCCAACTTTTCGTCTCAAGTTCAAATACAATATGCATGTGTATAGTCAATTTCAGTTATGTTGTGAATGTTCAGGGGAGTTATTCGATTTTTCTTCTTCATTACCTCTGGCGGGAAGCTAATATTTTTAGCAACACGAAAAAAATCACGCAAACGATATTGCGTTTGTTAATTCCTGTGGAAACAAAGTTATTCGGAAATCAATCTTGACCACGGTCTGTTCATGATAACATTACACATTAATTCCATATTATATTTCCTTAAAATCTTTTGCGATTTCCTCTGTTAAGCATCATTAATCTAATAAAGGAAAACTATTTTTAGACTATCTAATTATAAGGATCCTTCCTGTACTTCTCAAGCATTTACACTAAAGCAGCAGTTTTACAAAATCGGAAGCACGATTGAAATAATCAAGTACTGGAAATACTTTTTTAAAAATCGTTTTAAGAAATTTCTGGCAACGTTCCTACTCAATACGTGACTGTGTAGCAAACATACTATTTCTATTAGTAATGCTTCAAATTTCTTTCGAATATTGTTGCGCAGTTACACAAGAGATACTCGCGTGTGACATCCCTAATTTTAAACAAATAGACTAGAGGGAAGGGTTAACAGAACCTACAACCAGCTTTTGAATTATTGTCCGATCGTCCATCTTATAGTATACCTATGGTCCAAAATGCGGAGCGCGTTTTTGTGGAAAACAAAGTCATAATCCGGGCATGCTAATCGCTAGGCAACGACCAGCCTTTCAAGTAAGAAAGTCAGTCCATTATTAAACCAATACTTCTCTACATAACTGACTGTGTTATGACACGGTATTCAGGAACCAAAGCAATTTTAGTTTTACTAGTGTTTGTCATATCGTATAAACTGTTCTGTTTTCGAACTATTCACTCCCCAGTGGCTCAGCGGCAGGTCTAAAAGCTTATAACTAAAAACCGAACTACTTACCAAAGCAAGCATTAGGAAGTTTCGAGTGGAAAATCAAATTGACTTTAATCTTCACAGATGGGTCTTTAGAACGATAGAAAATTCGTTGTTGTTTAAAACCAAGGATATTAGATTAAGTGCTAAAAAATCCTCTGGAATCAAGGTACGAACTTAAATCTCCCAAATGTCCAATTATTCATCTTAATGTTTTTATATGGGTCTAAACGTTCTATAGTGAACAAAAATAATCTTGCATTCTTGTGATTAATTTATAACGCAACAAATCTTATAATATGTTTCACTGTAATTATTTTAACATTAATTGACAATCATTTCTTTTCAAACGTTATTTTGCTATTTTTCGCTGTACAAAGTTTGGATTACTGTTAGAATATTTAGCCGTTCTGAAAACACGTGTGGTTCTTTTTTATTTTAGTTTTGTATGGAGATGTTGGTGTTTGGAAAATCGTTAAATATGGATTAACAAACATTTCTTCCGAACTTTCGAAATCCGTAAAAACTCCTGGCGATCGAATTACTAAAAGAAAAATACTTTAGTGAAAACACTGGGAATATTTTTCCGGTTTCGTGATCCGAATTATGTACATAATTCAAACCTTATTGCAACAAAAAACTCAAATTTACTTCCGTTATTATTGGGGTAAAAATAGAACAACATTAAAACTAATATATCGAAATCTTAAGCATCGGCAGATATTGTTTTATAGCATTTCAAAGCGCTCTGAAGCGACAGAAAATGCTGCTGCTCAAAACAAGAAAAAGTACGTGGTTTCTTCGAAACACAAAGTAGTCATTTCCCAATCCACAGCATTTAGATTTTCAACTCATTCATTATCTTATTTATTAAAGTTATATCAAACATATTTATAGGAAATATAAAACAATGCCTTATACTAGATAACCTTTTATCAGGAAAATAAAAAGTAGTTGGATATGCTTAATCGCAGGGACACTCAGTGTTTCCTGTGTTTCTGTTCAAAAAAATATGACAATTCCGTCACAAGACGAAAGGGCTTTTAAATATCAAACTAGTATTAAGAGTGAAAAACAAAAACAACGTTTTTTTGGCACAATGAAGTATAAAATCTTTATTACAGTTTCAGCCGATTAGTTTCGGTAAGAGAGCTATCATCATTCGAGACTTGTTTGTGTGATTGTAGTTAAGCATAAAGCTAAACATTAGGCTATCTATGCTCTTAATGTGTAGCTTTATGCTTAACTACAATCACACAAACAAGTCTCGAATGATGATAGCTCTCTTACCGAAACTAATCGGCTGAAACTGTAATAAAGATTTTATACTTCATTGTGCCAAAAAACGACTTACAACGCTTGAAACCGGGTTTCGATACCTGTGGTGGGTGACTATCTATGCTCTACCCACCACGGGTATCGAAACCCGATTTCAAGCGTTGTAAGTCCGCAGACATACCCATGTATCACTGGGGCAATCATATAGTAGCATAACTTGTCTGAAAAGAAATGATCAAGGTAGTAGTTGTTTCATTCATGATTTTATACATTCTACTGATCGATCAAGCGGTTTGCTTTATCTTTTCGTTGGAGTAGCTCTCCAAACATGTGCGCTTAAATTATGTCAACTGTAGTTACTAAACAGTCAAAATTACAGAAAAAAATGAATTTACATATATTACAGGTAATAGCAGTTAACGATCCAAGAAGTTTGATTAGGCATGAGCTTTCTTTTTTTACGAAGCTATTTTATACTATCATTAGATATATTTACTATAAACTAATATTCACGTATGCGAATAAGTCTGTGCAAAAATCTATATACTCACTATTCAATCTTCATTAACACAACGAAAGTAGGCGTTTCTGTTCCTATGGTAACAGCAGTAACAGCACCTGTTCAGCGTGAGCGACAGAGGTCAGATAGGTAAAATGCGAGATGTTGGCGTGTTGTTCGAGTACGTTACAACGGTTCCGTTTCTGTAACAAAAGAATTTGCGAAAGTTGCTACTGCATGTTTGGGTGTTTGCCACTTGTCCCCCTGTTCTTTGCCTCACATTGCTGTAAGTGATTTTGAATAACTTATTTGGTAAAAATATTTCTAAATATCTTTATTTACTTTAACTATTCTTGTGTTGTATTTTTTGATAATCATTCACAGGTTGTATTTAGTTTTTGCTAAGAATATTATCGCTTCACGCTGAAATAACTTCTGATGTTTTGCACTACTCTTAATAAAGCGATAGTTTTGCAGACAAACAAAAGCTTTGAATGTATATAATCTCAAGAAATACATAGTAGAAGCTGTAGGCGTCTTGTTGTCTGTGTTGCACTGCCGAATGACGAGCCAAAGGCGCCACGCGCTGGCGCTGAGCAAACTACTGGCGCCACGTGGATTAGTGAAGAACAGTATCATTTTGGAGGAAGTACAGAGAAATATTTAGCCTAGTCTTTTTTAGTTTCTATAACAATTAGTCAGACTATTTTGTTTGTAGCTTTGAGAATAACATTTTAACGTAAAAATAAATAAACTCAGTATCCCCCCCCAAAAAAAGGCGTTTTATCATTCAAAGAACAGCTTGAAAATAAGTAATGGAAGTAGTTTTTTCCTCATTCATAAGGGTGAAGATGTCGTAAGAAAATCTAACGGGAAAAGAAGCGCATTGGTCCGTCATCAAAAAAGAACACGTTTCGTATAACATTTCTGAACCCCTGCTTGTTGATGTTTTTTAATCTTCCAAGTATAGCTTTACGAAGAAAAGCCTCACGTCACTACAGCTGTTTTGGTTCTGCCCATCGAATCGATCATTCTGTGACGAAAGGTCACAACATTTAAAGATCAACTTGCAGTGATTACTCGTATTATTCTCCTTAGTTTCCATTATAATAATTAAAGAATTGAAGGGTTTTTTTTTACTACGTTTTATGGACTGACTTAGAAAATTATTTATGTTTTCTTCCGCATATTAAACATTTAGAATAATTACACATTTCATAGATTTTACTACAGTTTGCTAGCTTAATATTATTTCGTATAATTTAGCAAGAAATTTGCTCAATTCTTGGATGACACAAGCAAAAAAATTGTATTTCTGTGTAAAATTGATGACACTTCGAGAGCATATCTCAGATTGATACATTTTGGTCGACCAATTCAAGAATATCATTTTAAACTTTTGTCTGCAGTGTATGATGGAGAAGAAGAAAAAGACGCTGCTTTCTCTCAGTTTTCCAAAACGACGAATGCCTCTCCCCGATTACCACGGCGAGATACCCTCAGTGATTCAATAGTCTTACTTAGTGAAGGTCTGGAGGATGAATCGCTTATATTTAAGTTTGAAGTAAGTAGAATTTGAGTCTTATTATCTATCCATTCGTCTGTCCATCCAGGGTAATTGTTACACTGTTACCAATAATAACTTATTTGTTTTTAACTCGAATTTCAAGAGGGCCAGAAAGCCTTTCTACATATTTACTTTTTACCCTTGAAAAAAGTTGTATATTCATTAGTGGCTTCCAATGTAAATTATGTTACAATGGTTTTACAATTATAGTAGGGTACTATTTGTTTTAAACTTTTAGGCTAGAAAATGAGTTTGGCTATCGTGAGTAATAAGAATTCAGACTGACATCATTTGGCTATCAAAAACTGTCATAAGTTGATAAACAACAATTCACTGTTTTCTGTCTATTAAGAACCACAAAAACTTACATTAATCGATACAATATACACTGTATAGGATATTGAGCACGCTTTTTTTAAGACCTTACAAAAATTATGCCCAAGTATCTTTAATCTGCTGGGAACGATGCATTAAATTTCTTTTTTATACATTCGTCAGTAAAGGTAGTTTTGGGCACATGGCAACTGGCAATCAGTGTGTTACTACAAGTTGGAACAGTAACATCCAATACGATTTTTTGAATTGTAGCAGAAGAGCAACCGAAAGCTATTCTTTGATATGCATAACTTCATAATAGGCAAAGTGAACTTGCATCTGTAACACTTCCACTAGGAGGAACTGCGATGGAAAAATTAAAAATTGGCAACATTTTAGTTAACGGCAACAGTCTGTAAATTTTAGAACATTTATTGACATTTTAAAATAACTGTTAATTAGGAACATTTATTTTTACTTTTAATATAAGAAAGGTATATAGGAGTAGTAAATTTTTAATGATAATCGCTATATATTAGCACCGAAACTGATGCTTCCTGACATAATGTCCTATGGCAACATAATTCAACAAAACCATGAGAAAATCCCAAGATTTCTACAAGAGAGCATCACAGTCTGTTGTGAGGAATATTTTATATATTTAGAGAAGCGTATATGAACAACACTAAACGTATATTTTAAAAGTGAGGGCATATGATTTGTTTTTGACTACTAGGATATAGAAGCTGAACACGGTTATAAGGGGAAATGTAAACTACTAAAGATTTTATTGAATTAATTTTCAGGTATATCAAAATCAATGAACTCCGTTAAGAAAATTACACGATTCAGACCGCGTTACTGGTACGAAATGCTTGAAAGGTACATTTTAATAAACGGATTGTTTGTGTTCACATGTGCAATTATTGGTAAATTCTATGATTTGAATGTGGAGCAAACTGAAGACAAATGCTATGTATTTGGGCTATTAAGGAACGACACAAACTTTGTCAAACAAATAAAATTACTATTAATAAATGTTACATGAGAAGCAATGTTCATCTTCAAAAATGGTCACTAAGCTTTATGTTAACGATGTGGTAAGCAAAGGATAAACTTAACACACAGTTAACTGATTTTCACAATAAATGAAAATTCGAGGATATACCACAGGACACGTGTTGTAATTTGTTACAGGTGGAATAAAAGAGACAAGATAGGTGGGAAGTTAAAATAAAAATCAGTCATTTCGGTGTGCTGTAATTAAACGAAAATTAACGCAGAAAATTGAAAAGTAAAAAAAACAACTATATTTAGTTAAAAGTAAAATGTTAACAATGAAATGTATTGAAATAGAAGTTTGCATACAAACACACACACAGGATCAGCAAACTAAAGAGAGTGGAACAGGAAAGAAACTTCACTAGCACGATTTGACACGTTCAGAACAGAAAACAAATTTGTTTGAAAACTCTAAAATTCTTAGTAATTCAACTCTCTCTATAGCCAAGCAGTCAGAAAATTGGATTACAAAGATCCAGAAGTCTCTGAAAAAAAAAATGAATACGTTTCATATGAGAGTGAGCAATGTGGTATTTGTTTACAAAACACGATTCTATAGCCATTCTAAAGCCAGATATCTTAACATTTCAAAGTTTGAGAAGTTCACTTTATGATTCGGTATGAAAAACCTTATCAAATTTTACATACACATTTCTCATACTTTTGCATACATTACACACTACATTAAGATGCTGATAATTGAACTTTTGATCAAAAACATCTTTGAGAAGGGTTACTTCTTATTAAAGATACTTCATGGGAACGAATAATTTATAATCTTGACGTTTTTTTATTTTTTTTACACTAGAGTATCTATAGAAGGAAGCCAGGAGAAACAACAGAAATTGCAAAGTTACATGAAAATTTGCGAAAAAATCGTTACAGGGATATCTCTCCGTGTAAGTTTCCATAAAAGCAATTCAGTACTTTGAATATTTATTCATCATAAGATATGTAACTCAGTATTGATGTAGCATAAGTAAAATACCTTACCTAAATTTTAGTTTTAAAAAGAAGTTGGTGTGTTATAATAATTTTTTTATTTTTCCTAAGAAATAAGTAAAGCTAAAACTTTTATTGTACATGTAAAGAGATGCAGATAAACAGACAGGAGAAAAAAGTTATTAGATTAATCCAGAAATAATACATTTAAAGTAATAAATACATACAACATGTTAGACTAAAGCCAGAAAGATAAAAATCCTGTTATAACATTTTCTATTGCTGCTATTTTGGAAAAATTGGCCACAAAGCATTGATGGTATAACATGAACCACAGGAAGCTTCGATTTTCCTACTTCATTATGGGTTACAGTCAGTCTTAAACTTCTGCAATCTTCACAAGATCCATCGAGATGCCTTTTCTACCCACCATATGATCGGAAAACTCTACTGATTTACGCATAAGTGCATATTTCTCGGGCTTTAGCTTTAATCTTGATATCTGTATCGGTTAAAATATCATGGGCAGGTTCATTATAGCAGAATCAAACACTGGGGCCAAACACCAAGACACCATACACTTACACGAAGCACCTCTCCCATTGCAAACCTTTAAGTGCTAGCTTGAACAGCCTTTCAAAGGTAGATGAAGCACTGCAATGTCTGAAAAACGTGACTCTAAGCTCAAAAAACACATCTCGAGTGCTAAAATCAGTCCTGGGTTTGCTCTCCTTCGTCCAGTCTGATTTGTTAGTATCTGAAGGCCAGGTTTCGTGCGTTGAACCATTGGGCACCCTTCAGTGCATCTAGACGTTCTTCCATCTGTGGCAACAGGAAGTCATCAACGTATAACATAGCATTTATTTGGCAGAAGTCAACATAGAATGGCTATCATTCTTCTTCCTGACAATCACTACTGGTGTTAACCATAAATTCTCGGAGGGTTGGATGATCCCATCCTTTAACATCCACGCCATCTCACTACTGGCTTTTCCCCTAGTGCTCCAGGTAAGTCAGCAGGGCAGCTGTTTATTATGACTTGCATGACCAACAGATGACTGAGACTCTGACACTGAACTGAATCCTGATTGTTGCTCCAGTCCTCAACTAGTGATCTCAGGTGGGCTGGAAGCCAAAAATGAATTTTAAGATTTGGTGTGACAGAAGAAACCTTTACATTAACCTACTGTTGACCATCTATGCTGCACTTACCATGCCACTGACTATTTCAGCAGGAAGTTGGAGTGCTGATGAGTCGTAGTTGCAAAGCAGTATGGAGACAATCATCCCTACCAGCTGGGTGAATCATGATCTGGCCAACAGCTGCCTGCTTGCCACACAGAAGACAGTATGCCTCACTTGTTGGTTTAACAACCACTGTGTAGCACTAAGGCACATAGTTTTGTCCAAATTATACCATGGCACACTACTTGCATGTTTGGAGGTATTGCAATCCCCTCCAATAGATACACATGAGCAACACACAACAGCTTTTTTCTATTATTTTAGGTCTGATTTTTATTATGTATTTATACTTGCACTAGTACTTTTCTTTTCACTCCACACATGTGCTAATTCAATGTTTTATAGGGGAGAAATATACAGTTATTACAATTATAACACTTTCACAACAGCTTTTTTTATTATTTTAGGTCTGATTTTTATTATGTATTTATACTTGCACTAGTACTTTTCTTTTCACTCCACACATGTGCTGATTCAATATTTTACGACTAATTTTGTAGGAGGCGTGGTTTATTATTCATTGTGCTGGGCTGTGAATCTGAGGGACCATGGTTCGCGTCCCATTATAACAAAGATAAAAAAAGCTCTCCGCACCTTGTGGCCCAGGGTGCGTTATTCGAATGACAGTTAAATCTTACTTTTCGTTTAGAATAGTCCAGAAATTGTCGATGTGTGTTGCTGATTACTCACCCCCATTTCTTCTGATCTATCATTTCAAAATTATGGACGCACAAACAGCCCTTGTGCGAGAAGATGCACGGCCGTCTGAAAGAGTTTGTTTCTTTGTTTTGAATTTCGCGCAAG
>NW_013666120.1:459577-467821 GCF_000517525.1 Limulus polyphemus
AAGGCCGAGAATGTTTGGTGTGACGGGGATTCGAACTCGCGACCCTCAGATTGTGAGTCGAGCGCCGTAACCACCTGGCCATGCCGGGTCGTCTGAAAGAGTACGACCATCGTAGCGACACGGATTGTAACGACGTAATGAGGCTTTAAAATCATTTTAATATAACGTGCTCATCCTCTCTACTCACAAAATATATCGCTGCTGTTATCTTTTAGTACCTAAACTTACTGAGACTGATTCTAACATTTGACAAAAGACAAACTGAAATTAGTTGTTTCACCTTTTTAAATTTTACTTTGAAAATTAGCTATTTCGATATCAGTTTATTAATGCAACTTTTAATTTAATTGTGAATGATCAAAATAAAACGCTATAACAATATTTAAAAATGAAAGCATTTTGTACAAGAAAACAACAATTAGTTTAATAATTTTACTTATCTTAAATAAATTTAGATGATGCAACCAGAGTTGTACTCCAGAGTTGTACGTCAGGAGACTACATAAACGCTAGTCATGTAAATGTATGTATACTTTTTTGTACTACCTCATATATGTTTTTGTACTGTTCAATTTAACCCCCAAGTTACAGTTCACTACTGGTGAGGTCCATATATATATATATATATATATATATTATATTTTTGCCCGTTAGAACAACCAGTAGCTAAAAAACATTGGGTGAAACATATACAGGAGACCACACTAGTAATTAGTAAGATTGATTGCAATGTTTATGGTATTTTTGTTGTATTCTTATTTTTTTTGCTCAAATGTTATTAGAAACTGTATTCAACATAAATAATTTAGAAAACTGTGTTTAAAAAAAGGTGAAGGAGCAACATATGGACTTCTCTGTCGTTTAAAAGCCAAATACTTAACGGTAATAACAACTTTACAGGTTTAAAAATTATTAGACTTTTTACTTCATATATGCACCCGCAAACAAAAAAAATCTATATTCTGTTATGATTTTATAGATTTATAGATATAAACAATGGTGTTTGAATTCTACTAACTTTTCTGACTAACTAACTTTAGTGCACCGAATGGAATATATTAATTATGAAGTATCTATTTGTTTAGATACTGTCATGTAATTCAAATCACACAGTTAAAAATAACATTAAAACGTTCATTTTATTAAACTGTCAATAAGAGTATTTTATGTTAGTCTCCTAGTGGGTCAGCGGTAAGTGTACAGATTTACAACGCTAAAAATCTAAGTTCGTTCTGCGCGATGGACAAAGTTCATATAATCCATTGTGTAGCTTTACGCTAAACCAACAACCATCCAAATGTACAAGACGTATTAGGGTACAAATTTCGATATCTTGTTAATAAAGAAAATTACGACTGTATGAATGTAATTTGATGTTTTATTCACTTGAACTGTAATATATTCAACTTTCCAAGAGTTTCTTATTCACATCTGTAAATCTAATAGAAAATATCAGTGCTGAAAATTGTATTCTGCACATTTAAAGGTTACTATTATTGGAAGTAGCTTTAATAAAATTAGATCTTATGCATTTATATCTTGTATGCTGTGGTTATTCGTTGGAATGTTAAGAAACAAAAAATGCAGTTGATAAAATCTCCAGCTTATATGTTTCAACAATGAAAATGATGATTTATTTATGATATAGTGATATTTGTTTTATAACAAACAGTAACAGGTTAAATTGGCTTAGAATCATTTAGATAAACATACATTATTAGATGCTATCTGTTGAAGTAAGAAACGTTAACGTAGATAATGGTAGACTATTCGCTGTTTCCTTGGATGTAAGAGATAACGAATAATATAACCTCTTCTAATACTACCCAACTGAGATGACGACAGATTACGGAAAATAACTACCCGAAAAAGACATACCAGCTCCATTTTATTTTCGTTTTTCGTCGTGGACTACGGTTTAAAAAGGATGAATTATTAAATAAAAACTGGTTGTGGAATAATAATGAATTGTCCGGAAAGAATCAAAAAGTACTTTATTAACAAAATTTACCATGTTAGATTTCAAAGCTTATTTTCTCACTAAAAACTTTTCTTAGAGTTAAGTTTAAGAATTAGGTTTCTTTTAGAGTGAATGAAAAAGTTTAATTTTTGTAAACTTTTTGTTGTACGGTTATTATTTTAGCGTTTAGATACACAATGGGCAACCTGCGCTCTGTCCACCGTGGGGAATCGTACCCTGGATTTGAGCACTGTAAGTCCGCCAACTTACGAGGGGGAGTCAGTTTTATGGTTTGTTTGTTTGTTTTTGAATTTCGCGCCAAGCTACACGAGGGCTATCTGCGCTAGCCGTCCCTAATTTAGCAATGTAAGACTAGAGGGAAGGCAGCTAGTCATCACCACCCACCGCCAACTCTTGGGCTACTCTTTTACCAACGAATAGTGGGATTGACCGTCACATTATAACGCCCCCACGACTAAAAGGGCGAGCATGTTTGGTGTGACGGGGGATTCGAATCCGCGACCCTCAGATTGCGAGTCGAGCGCCCTAACCACCTGGCCATGCCGATCCCAATTTTATAGACTCTTTCTTGTACACATTTTGATGTTTCTAAGAATACTGAAGTTAAGACTATCTGATTCTCTTAGTTATTAAGCAATGTTTTTTCAAGTTTTCTATTGTTTTAAATTACCAAGACACGTGTATATTTTATTAAAAGTCAGCTGTGATATTGTATTTTTTGTCTTATATTTAAAATGAACGCTTTGGTTCACATACAAAAATGTTTTGTATAAACCGTTTGAGAATTTGTAAGTCTCCCCGTAGGTTCAAGAAGTCTTGATAGAAATGAATAGAAACCCTATAACCCGGGTACTATTTTTATTCATGCTCCTATCCGGCATGGCCAGGTGGTTAGGGCGCTCGACTCGCAATCTGAGGGTCGCGGGTTCGAATCCCCGTCACACCAAACATGCTCGCCCTTTTAGCCGTGATAGCGTTATAATGTGACGGTCAATCCCACTATTCGTTGGTAAAAGAGTAGCCCAAGAGTTGGAGGTGGGTGGTGATGACTAGCTGCCTTCCCTCTAGTCTTACACTGCTAAATTAGGGACGGCTAGCGCAGATAGCCCTCGTGTAGCTTTGCGCGAAATTCAAAACAAGCAATTCACGGTATTAGGTTGTTAGCAGTTCAATACAACCAATATTAGCTATTGGCAGTTCAGTGTACGTAATACTATTATTAGCAATTCAATACACGCAATACTATTTATTAGCAGTTCATTACACATAATACTAGTTATTATCAGTTCAGTGTAACGTAAATATAGTTGTATTACATGCTTTGCGAACTAATATATAAATTAGTTTCTAAATTTAGTATTTTAAGAAAGTTGAGTAAATTTACAAGTCTTTCAATTACTAACCAGAATTACATAGTCACACTAATCTATGCTATATATATATGTATGTGTGTGTATATTGAAGTTGGTCAATTATTCGAACTGATGGCTTTATCATGTGCACCATTTCTACAGATGGAAATACCAACTTCTAAAATTGTAAATAAATATATTGCCACACAAGGACCCTTACCGACTACGTGTATTGAGTTCTGGCAAGTAAGTTAATTTTTTATTATTTATTCTGCTTTTGATTTATTAAAATCTTATTTTCTTTTGCTGTATTATATATAAAGGATTTGAGATCGTTCCTGTGTGCTAAAGTAGGTCTAGAAATAACTTGTTTGTAAGCGTAAAGCTGCTCAATGGGCTATTTGTGTTGTGCCCACCACAAAGGATCTAGTTTTAGCGTTATAAGCCCCCAGCTTACCACTGGATCACCAGCGAGGGCTTAAAATAACTAAAATCAATAATGATTTATCTTGCGACAGTGAGTGTACTTTCATATCTTGTATGAGAAAGAATGACTTCATATTTTTATTTAAAACTTGAAATATTGAGATTACTTAAACCAATAACAAATTTTAATTGTGTTCCAGAAACCAATAATTAAAATTAATAAGTTCTAATTTTTTGTATAATTTTTCTCTGCAATTTATTACTTTTAGTGGATATGTTCCTATTCAGTTTTACCATTCATTCAATTTCCTTAGACGTCCCTCTTGGTCCTATTTAGGTTTAATAGTATGGCTTTGTTCTAATTGATTAAAATTTTGTTGCATTTAGTTCCTGATAATTAGAATTAGTTAACTGATTTTTGTTGCAAGCTTTACAAAAGTGGCTTTGATTTCCTCGAAGGAAGTGCGATTAAATCTTAGCGATGAATAGCTTTAGAATAAAAAAAAATGTCTGATTGAATAACCAAGTTGAAATATTTCTGGAGTTATATTGCTATATTTTCGTTAATTAGAAACATCAGATAGATTCCTAAATTTTATTAGTAAATATATCTTTAAACTTTAATTAGTTTATTCTTAAAGTACAAGTTAAAATTTCATAAAAAAGAGAAAGTTTAGTTTCTAATGTTACTATCTATTTATTGCATTTCTGATTTAAGGTTTCATTTGTGCTACGAATAAAATCTATAAATTGATTCATGTTTGTCCACCGGTGGAACAGGTTAAGTCTAAAGGCCTAAAACCCGGGGTTCGATTCCCCGCGGTAGCCCAATGTGGCTTTGCTCTAATCAAACGGTTCATTTCTTTATGGTGTGTAAATTTAGATTTTTAAGATTTTACCTTTACTTTTAATCAGAAATAAATAAAAAGGTAAAAAAATTAGTTATAGATTACTCCAAATCTTGATTTACCCTTTTTTATATTTGGATTAAGCGAATTTATTGAAGCTTGCGTAATGCTATGGAGTTTATGAATGGGTTAATATTTCATATCTTGAACAAGACGATGTAGAAATTTACTTAATTAAAAAATGTCATTATATGATAAGTAGGCAAAAGTCCACGAGGCGCACAATAAATACTTTTATGTTGCGAACTTCACTTACTTACGAGCAAAGAAAAAGAAATATATGAATTAAACACATTTTCGTTAAGTCTTATTTATTATGTCCTTAAAGTAGGTACGTTTCGCTTTTTTTGGATATTAAACGCACAACAAAGTTTACAAAACACGCATCCTCGTTGTGCATGTTTAACTTTTGACAAATGAACATTTATAACTGTGTTATTTGTATGTGACTTTGAATCAGTTTATGAATTCAGTTATTTAGAAAAGCGTTAAAACATGGATACTTAAAAATACTAACTTTTGATCTCCCCCTCTCTCTCCCTCTATTTCAACTGAAAACTTCTACCTTTTATACAGTTTACTGTAAACATTAATGGCTTTCATTAAATAGTCTTACTATTACAAGTTCACGTTACATTTGTGGTGATATCATGCGTTATAGGAACACGTCACAACAGAGAAGATAAGCACAAAAGAAGTATCGCTAAGTTTTTCGGTGTTTTCTAAAACCATTAAGCTAATATTTTGATTAAAAAACACAAGCCGAAAAATCATTTGTACAGAAGTAAAAACATTGTGTAAAGATGACATATTCCACTCAATATCTCGGAGAAAGGAGCTCATTAAAAAACACAAGCCGAAAAATCATTTGTACAGAAGTAAAAACAGTGTGTAAAGATGACATATTCCACTCAATATCTCGGAGAAAGGAGCTCATTAAAAAACACAAGCCGAAAAATCATTTGTACAGAAGTAAAAACAGCGTGTAAAAATGACACATTCCACTCAATATCTCGGAGAAAGGAGCTCAGGAAGAGTGAACTCCTTTCATCACTGTCGTTTCGCCATCTCTGCCTAATCACACAAAATAACATACGTATACCTATAGACATAAGCACAAAAGAAGAAAGAAATGATGTTTTTTTTTCTGCATGATCGGTTCCCTTTATGTCCTTAGATTTAAAATATATAATTCTCAGATCATTAGATGTAGGTAATATTAAATTAAGTAATTCTGATCCTACAACATACAGATCAGCCGTGTATCTCCCACCAGAAGGCACCATGAACAGAAAAATATAACTCAAAATATCTGATTATCTATCAGATTTTCATAATAACTTTTGAATATAAGATTCCGTACTAAAAACATATTCAAAATGCGAAAACGTCCACATGAATACACCGTCAATTTTGATCATTTTGTCACCACAATCATTATGCTAAACATACTGTTTAACTAATAGTACCTTGTACCTTTTGAGTAATGTATTAAAATTTCCGAATATTTCTAAGCGGATGTGAAAAATGAAATAAATCAAATTTGATGTTCTTTAAGACACAAAAGTATACTATATATTATGTATTCCAGATGGTGTGGGAACAAAAATCCACGTTAATTGTTATGCTAACAACGTTACTGGAACGGGGCCGACTGAAATGTCATAAATACTGGCCAGATAAAAACAAAACGGAGACTTACGGTCAGTTGGAGATTACCTGTGTGGTTGAGGTAGAAACTACGTCTCTTGTTCATCGGGAACTTCATCTGATAAATAAAGAGGTAAACTTCTGGTTACCAAAAAAAACACTTTAATAAAAATTATTTTCTGATAAATAAAGAGGTAAACTTCTGGTTACCAAAAAAAACACTTTAATAAAAATTATTTTCTGATAAATAAAGAGGTAAACTTCTGGTTACCAAAAAAAAACACTTTAATAAAAATTATTTTCTGATAAATAAAGAGGTAAACTTCTGGTTACCAAAAAAAAACACTTTAATAAAAATTATTTTCTCATGATTTTTTTTACAATTTGGCAGACATTTTATTGTAAATTCCTATGCAGTGTAAGAACTGTGTTAAAAACAGGATCACAATTGGTGTCATTCAAACGTGCAGTTCTAAGTTGTATGTCACCTTATTCGATAAGTCTGTTGGTTTGTTTTTTGTGAAGTGAAGACAGACTACGTGGCTTCATTTTCTACTTTGAGAAAACATATTGTTACAGGTCAGTGTGCAACGTTATACATTCCCATCAAAATATGTGTCCAAAGATGAGTTTCGATATTATATAGTGTACGATTCTTGGAAGTAAGAATAATTTTTATATGTTTTAAATACGAATATGTGGATCGAATTAGATATTTGTTGCCATAAGACCTTATATCTTAATTATCAATAACTGTTATCATTCATTCAGTTACTAACTTATATCTGGGCAACGTATTTTTGATACGTGGGAAACTTAAGTACTTATCGTTCGTATGCAGGTTTTCATCAAATGGTTTTAACATTTTTAATAATTGAATATATAATGGGATACACTTTAGGTAAATATCATTTTTCATGAAGAGTAGCGTAAGTAAATAGAAATTTCAAACACAGTAGGCTTAGATATATATCCTTTTAGTTTCAAAGTGATAACGTGGCACGCACGTTTTCTACAAATAAAACAGAGGCTAAAATATTAAACAACTCGTAGTTACTTTCTGTTTTCTTTTCTAGGAATCTACAGAAAGAAAAGTAATTCAGATGCAGTACGTTGCATGGCCAGACCACGGTGTACCTGTTGATGCTAGCGACTTCCTAGCTTTTGTCGGCAAGGTGCGAAACTACCGCGAAGGGACGGACGTTCCCATAATAGTTCACTGTAGGTGAGTAGTGTATGTTACGTGAAACCAACTAGGGACCAGTCGGTCCACATAAAAAAAGGTGTGCGACATATGTTATTTTAAAATATTTATTTCATGATATGTAAATGATATTTCTTATAAAATGTTGTGAATATGACTTTAAAATTTATTTTTTATTTAATATATTGCCAATCTTTTTGGAGCTGATACAACTTAAAAGACGCACTTACATTGTGAGTTATAAGAGTTTGTTTGAAATTAAGCACAAAGCTACACAATGGGCTATCTGTGCTCTGCCCACCACCGGTATCGAAACCCGGTTTCTTGCGTTGTAAGTCCGCAGACATATCGCTGTGCCACTGGGGGGCGAGTTATAAGAGACAATCTCGGTACGGCAATTACTGTATTACTTTTGATTTTGGGGCGGCAGAACTATCCGAAGTACGGATGTTGTTATTGTTTTTTAAATGGAATTAGTGCACTGGAAAGGGAAGCTTCAGTTCCAAACCTGAATTCAGTTTCCTCTCAGGATAAAGTTCAAACCAGTCAGATAATAAAGCCCTCTCCTCTTTCTGTCAAAAGCAAGGATAGGCATCAATACAATATGTTCTAAAATGCACCAGAATATAACAATTTCCATGCTGCAATTTAAGTTTCCTGAGGGAGCACATCCCCGGACTTCTCTACATCCCCTCTTATACTGGTATATTAATTACAACAGAA
>NW_013666120.1:468310-470404 GCF_000517525.1 Limulus polyphemus
ACCACCTGGCCATGCCGGGACACAAGAGTGATATAGAGACTTAAAATAGAAAAGAAGTTTTCACATCATCATATTCTCATGTTACAAGCGGTTTTGGATGCAAAAGGAAATTCACTTTTTAAGCTTATGCCACGAAAGTTTAAAACTATAAGTAATACGCGTGTGCATGTTTTGTGTGAATATACATGTGGATGACATTGTCAACCACATTAGTCATTTGGCTAATAGTTCTTACGAGTGAATACTCTTACACTGCAACACGTTTAAAAATACGACGACTTCGCTACGTTTTTTTTTATGGTTTAATTAATATGAAACATAATATATAAATTTCAATAATTCCTTTATACACCAAAACATTAAACATAGATTTACCAAATTACCGCGATTCGCCACACGTACATAAAGCTCAAAAATTTAACATAAAAATAAGCTGGGTACAATGTATGCGAATTTAATTAACGTTGTATTCCATATTTTATTCACTTATACTCACTTTTTTGTTAACGACTCTAATGCGTCAAATTGAGAGTTGAAATGTTAATATTCCACAGAACTTCCTATTACTGCTGCAAGAAACATAAACTATGTTAACCCCATGCCATTTTAATGTACATGATCAAACAACCACACGAGTAAAATAAAGATACATCTCAAGTTATATACTTAATATAAAACTATGTATATGAGTTCGTAACTGGAAACACTGGTAAATATCAGTAATTTGTTAAAATAATTGTAGGGAATTTATTTAATAATGAAAGGATTCTTATCTAAAAAAACGTTATAATGAAAACGTTAATAGTATAAGTTCATTAGGATTATGAGTTTTTAAGGTCAAGAAAAATTCTAGAAGTTCTGCTCTATTTCTAGTGCTGGGATTGGAAGAACAGGAGTTCTCATCTTGATGGAAACTGCTATGTGCCTTATTGAGGCTGATGAGCCAGTTTATCCAATAGAAGTTGTCCTAGAGATGCGAAGACAAAGAGCTATGTTGATCCAAACAACTGTACGTTTCATACTTAAATACATTAGTTTTGAGTTAATGTTTTAAGGGGTTTTTCAGAACCTATATTGATTCGTTTAAAATAATCACAAAAAATTGAGACCTACGGTTTTAGATGTTAAAGTACAATCACAAGAAAGAGTGTAATTTTTTTGTGAAATTATTATAAGTTATGAAAAGTGTATCACATGTTTCAACCGATTCTATTTCAGTTTTCTCACTCAACTTCTTGAAGCACATGTACACATTTCTGATCAATTACTTGGATCAGCTTGGTTTAATTTTCTATTTGTATTCAAATGATAATATCATGATTTATATAATGTCATTCCACTTATTTTGTGAAACTTGAAAATTTTGAAAATGTTTTAGTGTAATGAAAGGAAGTGACCAAAATAACATTTCAGGAAGTTTGAAGTCTTCATATTAAAGTGCATTATCCACACAGTAGCAATTGTCGCTACTCGTAGTCAATTAAAAGTTATTCAAACAAAAACTATAATACACATTTATTAGGCAGTTAGCAATGTTTCGCTTTATAATGTTACATCTAGTGCTCCGTTGTTCGATATCCTTGGCAATAATAACTTCCTATCAGAGTAAGCTGTGTACTTAGACCGAAACTTAAATCAACCTAACCATCAGTATAGTTAATTAAATATATTTTCATTTCGTTTCTACTTATAAAGATTAAAATACATTGTTTCATCAGTTGGGTACCATCATTGTTAACTATATTTTCAGCCGTAATCCCAATAATATCGGCAAACTTGGTAGACTTAGGTTAGTCCTAGATACATATTTAAAGCTAACTCTGCAAAACAATCTTTATAACAAAAGTAGATTAATAGACAATAAACCGAAACAAAAAGCAATGGTATTCGATATACTAACTCGTATAATTAGTATTGTCAATGAAGTTTGTTTGTTTGTTTTGAATTTCGCGCAAAGCTACACGAGGGCTATCTGCGCTAGCCGTCCCTAATTTAGCAGTGTAAGACTAGAGGGTAGGCAGCTAGTCATCACCACCCACCGCCAACTGTTGGGCTACTCTTTTACCAACGAATAGTGGGATTGACCGTCACATT
>NW_013666120.1:470602-501363 GCF_000517525.1 Limulus polyphemus
GGCTACTCTTTTACCAACGAATAGTGGGATTGACCGTCACATTATAACGCCTCCACGGATAAAAGGACAAGCATGTTTGGTGTAACGGAGATTCGAACCCGCGACCCGCAGATTGCGAGTCGAGCGCCGTAACCACCTGGCCATGCCGGGCCAAAGTCAATGAAAGTATCAATAAGTAAATATGATATTTAAGCTGAAAAACTTACATGCATAGTTTACTTTAAACTAAGAATGGGACAAAAGGGATTAAATTAAGTATACTACTGATCTTATGGTTAAGTACTACTAAAAGCTATCCCTCTACTCTCAGTTGTAACTTTTTTAATCTATGCTAAAAACATCACAGCTTGAGCATTGTATTTTATTTCTGTATAATTTATTTAAACCTAATCCAGAATTTATTTGTTCATATAGTTGTTTGTTTTAGAAACAGAAATAAATTAGTGGAAAACGATATAGCCACAAAACAAAAGTGAAAACTGAAAATTAGAAGAGAGTCTGAAGCTTTTATAAAGCTACCTAATAATAGATTAGAATAAGAAATGCTTAACTGAAGAAGTTCTGCTCTATTTCCAGTGCTGAGATTGGAAGAACAGATGGCTCAGTAAATCACGTCAGCACAAACTAAACACTAGAGGAAGGAAGTTTAATGGTAGAATTAGTTTTAAATTGGTAAATTTGAGCAGAAGAAAAGACACATTAAAACAGCTTACACAATCATATTGTACTTATTCTAGAGAAAGACACCTGTTATGGCACAAATCACGGTTTCTTCATACTGCTGTAATACCTAAAACATCCCAGTGTCAACGATACCTGTCAAGTGTCTAGTTTCAATACACAATCCATATTACTAAGTCTTTACGCATGCCAGCAATAAACAGATAACAATTAATATCGTTACCTTATCTAAACTAATATACATAAATTTTAAATATATTTTTTTGCTTAGGGCTACAAAATGCATGTCTTGTGGGAATATTTGAAATAAAGAATTCATAGGAAAGATGTGGCAAGTAGTGTTCTAAAGGTAAATTACATATATAGTGCGGTAAGTAATGATTAAAGCTCAGATTACAGTTCCAGAAGATTGTAATGGAATTTAAATAAATATATCTGTTCCAACCAGATGGCGCCACAAGATATACTGTTTTTTTTTAGATATATATATATATATTTAAATCTTTAGTTCATAAAGATCTAACTAAGATAATCAATTCTAATTAGTTTTACCTTAAAACTGAAAACTAACTTTTTATAAGAATGTGCTGTAGTTTTGAGATAACGCATATTTTTGGCTGTAAGCAAATGTAGGTCTAAAATCGTACACGATTTGAGTAGGAAAAATAAGCACAAGAAACTTTATACTTTTGTGATAAAACATTACATCCAAAAGTTTAAAGTTTCCTGTATTTATTTTTCTACTCGAATCGAGTACGATTTTACACTTACACTTTTCTAAAACTATATATATATATATATATTATCCTTCTTTTATAGAGTCAATTCAAGTTTGTATGTGAAGCCATTCTTAAAGTTTTCAAGGGTAAGTTAATATACTATTTACGTTACTTAAGCAGGCATAACTTAACGATCAAAAATACGTAATAGAAGTTCTGTAAAAATTAAAATAGTATGTGAAATTAGAATTATTCTCTCTTTTTCTTGCGGACATATAAAGCAGTTTTATGATCACAGATCAGCTTATGCGTCACATAATTTTATTTACTTTGTGTTTTAAAGATGTGAGACGGACTTTTTGAGAATGTTTCAAAATTTTATTAGTGATTTATGTGCTTTTTTAATGTGTTTAAAAATGACATCATTTAATTGTTGGAGACAGAAGCGGAATGGACAGAGGTCAGCGGGAAATTTCCCGATGGACCAGTTCGAGATGCCAAATATGAAGTATATTCTTAGAACTCAATAATCTAAGTTCGTAAAAAATAGAATGAAAACATTGTCAACACAATGGCACATCCAAATGTGCCCTGGGCTGACATCAAAGAGATGTAGGCGCAAAAACACTATACAATACTTTTGTTGGCACGGTCACTAAATGGTTTCTCGATGCCCCACCCACTCATCCCAAAAAAATAAAGTACCATTCTCTGCCCCTTATTAGAGCTGTTACTTAAAATATTGAAGAGTGATTAACACACATTTTTTTTGTTGTTGTTGTTGCAGAGGGTATAGTAAAACCACTTGAAGCTCCCACAAGATAAAGGCGGTTGGCGACAAGAGAAAACGGTATTCAAGATGTTTATCCACAAATAACTAGTTATGGTGAATCCAGAGACAGCTAACATACGATTCAATCAATTTTACGTCATGCGTGTTGTTTTCTTGTCTTCCAACAGATCCACAAACTTATAAATAGTGTAAATAACAATGATGAACTTACATTTCATGAACTTATCCACACGAGCTTCAAAAGTACCGAAAATATCGTTCCATCTGGATCAGATTTTTAAAGTTCACTCACGTCTTTCAGGTGAATTGTAAAAATCACGGTATAAAGTTTGAAGACAAGAATGATTCATGCTTTCTAGTACGAACCCTAATAAAGAAGAACAAGACGTATTTTTTATGACAATGTGCAAGTAAAGTGTTGGCTCAAGGTGTCTCTAAACATAACCAAGATATTTCTGTAAGAGAAGAACTCTGTGAAGGTCAGTAAGTGAACTGTTATGATACACAAGAAGTGCTTGAAGGGCAATGCTAAAATGCAGAAAAATATATTTTAATCTTTT
Organism: Limulus polyphemus; assembly: GCF_000517525.1. NCBI lineage: Eukaryota > Metazoa > Arthropoda > Merostomata > Xiphosura > Limulidae > Limulus > Limulus polyphemus. The sequence goes on from NW_013666120.1 coordinate 473,356, forward strand.
ATAAAGCTGCATCAGTGCTATCAACAGTTACCTGTGGGTATCTGGTTGACAACAGTAATATACTGATCTTTGTTTTCCAAACGTAGTTATGTTCTGATATGGAATATCTTTTTAAAACGAAAGATATCCAAAAACATTTCATACATATAGACCAAAGATATACGACCTATAATAGTGAATTACTTCATTCCACATTATTTGAAGCGCAAGTGATCATGTCTTGTCATTGTCACCAACATTAATAACAGAAAAAGAAATAAAAAACAAACTCAATGCAATAACTTTTCGATTAGACTTATTCCAGTGTGTTGTTATGTATAATACCGAACTCATGAGTTGTATGGGAAATACAAAAAATACGTAACCTTTTTTAGATGCGAAACCAGGGAACTATTAGAAGCCTGTCTATCTCCTTTTTAAATCACCAGAGGAACGAAGAATAAATGAATGATGTAAGCACTGAACAGTCCAATGGTATAATCACTCAAGATGTCTTGTGTTAAATCACATTTTTCACTTAATGTAACCTTATAGGGACGTTTTTCTAATCAATTCAGAAAATCTTTAAATAAATGACAATTTTGACGTATCTATAACAAGCCAATGAGCTACAGATGCGCCAAAACAGTTAAGCAAACAAGTGAGGTTCGGATCGCAGTCGTTATTAATATAATGTGAATTTGTTTTAATTTTTAAAAGTTTTCGTCGTACTTTTGAGTGACTTGCTTGAAAGTGTGTGGTAGTATATTATTTCTGTTTGTAAACGATTTACCGTAATTTCCCCAAAAGGGGGCCGAAAGCCGCTTGCAGGGGTCACCTGTTTTAACCACTCACATCACTATACAGTAGTGTGTTGTCTGTCAGTTAGTCAGTAGACCATAAAATTACGTCACATAAGAAACGCTTAACGTTGCAATTTGTACTTTCGTGATGTCAGTAAAAACGTGCGCATGCCATGAATTACGAGAAGAATTATGCATTCTGTAGGCTATAACACAGCATGACATACGAGCTTCAAAAATAATAAATAAATGCATTTGTTATTGTCAGTTTTGGTTTTATTTACTATTGAAACAGAACAGTTTCGGGGACCCTGCGGAAGTACGTCTAGTACATATATATTTATCTATCCATATCGTATTGATTTGCAAAAGTGAAAAAGTGACGTTTGCAAGTAAGAATGTATAATCTATTTGAGTGTTCAGCTTCACGAATAAGGGTTATTACATGAGGTTCTTGTAATATGCTCGTACATACAAGACATAGAAATATTTATATTTTACTTACTTACAATAAAAGTTTTGGAAGCTATGTATAAAATCCTCAGTAAAATAGCTTAGGTTTTAAAAACTCAGTTTGGAGAACACGTGCGGGTATGATGACGTATAAACTTACCTTTGATATAACATACAATAATCGTACATCACTTAACATATTTTACAAATAACACTCGCTCATAACTCGCAGATAATCAATTATCCACATCCATGCAACTACAGTAGAAAACTGAGACACTAAAGAAACAGTAAACTTTCTTTGAAACTAGAAAAACAAATAAAACTCAGAATTATATATGGCTAAAACAATTTCGAGTGTTCACAACTACAAATTGTATATATATTGCACGCATTCCAGAAAGTTTATCTTATTATATCTTGCACTTGTTATGAGAAACCATTTGCTATAAGTGTGTATAATTTTGAGAAGTCTTACAAAGTCTGTAATTAATGTATAGGTACTTCTAGATTCTGTAATTAGTTTTCATTCCATCGTGATTTTTTCCAAAAATTGTTATCACTGCTCTCAAAAATATCTGTGTACATATATACATCATCAGATACTAAAGCAATAAAGAGCGACATCATTGTGATCATGAGTTCGCTTGTTGTTTTGTTCACTGATGAAAATTCACTTCACATGTTCTATAAAATATAACATGTATTTGAATTAATTTGTGATATTCTCAATTAACGAAGTCTAAATATTTTACACATTGTACTTCGCTTAGGTTGACACTTGTCCTACAATTCCGAAAACGGTCCTGAAAAAAATAATCTTACATATTTGGTACAAGATAGTTCGTAAACTTACCTGGCGATTCTGCAATAAGCATCATATCCACGAAACTGCAGTGTTCCAGAAACCGTTGTCTGCACTTATAATGTTATTCTGTCTCGAAGAGTTGTTCCATTCAGTTCATTAAGTTCAGTACTTTATACTCTGCCTTTGTGAAGAGTTAAACTTCATTGTTTCATCAGAAACTAACAATAACTTGTTTTTATACAAATAGCGATTTCTCTCTTACGTTGTAAAAATGACATTAAATCCAACGAATGTCTGAGTCGACCAAACCGTGTACGGCATTTAACTTCCTGGAGGTACGCATGGGTATTTTTTTAACTTTCTTGCAAATAATACAGAAAATGCGCTATTGCATAAAAAAATCTAACAATGATCGTCAACCCCCCCCAAAAAAAAACCGAAATGAAGTGGAGAGATACGAAGATTTTCTTTATCGTAGATAGAGAAACATTTTACTAAACTTTGCCTGATGTCATGGTATTAATGTAATTCAATATCTATAGCTATTTTCTCAAAGCTAGAATACCGACATAATAACGTCGTTGAAACTTCTATGTGCTAAGTTAACTTCGGACTGACACCATAGAAAGTCTCTACACTGTGCTGGAGAAACCCTTACACGAGACACTTATTAGGGGGGGGGGGTGACAAAACATAACTGCTTTTTCTTGAACGAAAACTATTTACAGAGAGAAGAATGACGAAGATGATAATGAAAACAAATGAACTACACGGCCCCAAAATGCGGTCCTTTATATACAACCCACTCTTAACTGCTATCTCTGAAGTTCGTTCACACTCGTTGTTGCCCAAAAAAGAATCGTGGACCGCATTTTGGGGCCGTGCAATTCATTTGTTTTCATTATCATCTTCGTCATTCTTCTCTCTGTAAGTAGTTTTCGTTCAAGAAAAAGCAGTTATGTTTTGTCACCCCCCCTAATAAGTTTACATATTAACCCATTTCAGAATAAAATGGTTGAAACTTCAGACTACAAGGATCAAGGAACATTTTTCTGCTTAAAAAACTACGGTTTTCAGCTGACCCTATATTGCTCTAACAGGTAGTGTGCGACCTAAGATACTATATGAAAGAAAGTCTAAATATCTGAGTATGACATAATCTTTTCGAAACGTCGTGCATTTATAATAGTTTTATTCTTTACTCATTCGATTCGTCTCCAAACTTTTAAATTATACATACCCTCTAGTGTACTGTAATAATACTAAGTGGATTATTGTCTTTTCGTTATTTTTTTAATTTGACGCTGTTATTCCCCTTTCTTGATTCTCTTTAAAACTTACGAATGAACCATCACATACACTATTATTGACCTTTAAGTTCGTTTCTTACCGAAGACAGATTATTAGATAAAAGGGTAGAATTAATGATGTGGATTCAGCCATTCAGTTGTGACATTTCGAATATTTGAATTTAAATTAAAACCATTTCTATACACTCTGCTGATGTATTTTCTTTAAATATGATTCAAGTGAGGTTCGGAGACTGAAGGAACTTGAATATAATGACGGGAAGTGAGAAGTAAGCGTTATGTGAATGATTAATGGCTGAAGCTGAACATAAACTAACTCCTAGCCGATAGGTGGAGGGTGGAACTCAACCAGTAATTGCAGTTCGACATACACAGAGTGGATTTACACTATCGATCAAAAATCCCTGGGTATAACTCTCATGTTGTGAATTTTCGTATAATTGCGAATTATATGTCGGCGAAACAGATTATTTGAGATTAAGGACGAACTTATATAAATATCATGCTATACTCACTTCCCCTCCAAAAAAAAAAGAGCCCACTAAATGGTAGCAAACACTTTAACCAATGTACCATATTTTCATTGTTCTCTTTTTGAACATGTAATATATAACATAAAATATTATTTTTCGAAAAAAATATGTCATAGATTGTTTGACGTCACTCTAAATACGTATAGCTAAGCGGGAAGGATTAACAGCAGTTGGGCAATGTTTGCTTTGTTTGTTGTTAAGCACAAAGTTTTCTATGCTCTTCTCGCCACGAGTATCGAAACCCGATCTATTGCATTATAAATCTCCAGACTTACCCCTGAATCACTGATGCAAATAATGTAATTTAAAATGTTTCTGTGGCAACAACGTGCCGTATTTTTAGCGACATTTATTGCTAATGTAAGTTTGTTCGTTTGTCTCTTGATAAGCACAAAGCTACAGAATGGGCTACCTGTACCCTGCCCACCGCTGAGCCACCAGGGGGTTACTAATGTAACTAAACTAATCAATTGGTAAAAAAAAACAAAACATTTCATGTCAATTTAGAAAGCCAAAACACAATAAACCATGTTCATTCCGCAACACGTCGCTAAAAGACAATTACACTGACCATTTATTTTATGTTTTTAAATCCCCAATCGGTTTTAAAAAATGTTGAAAAAGATGATTTTTACTACCGACATAAAATAAAAAGGATAAACATGTTAAGGAGAGGTAGTTTCATACTAATTACACTCGAAGTTATATAAAGGCATATTTATTATCCAGTATATTACATTCAGATAAACTCACCCACGCATATATAAAGTTTGTAATATAACACTATTATTTCGGATAATATTTTTATCCTGCACCTGTTGTTGATGAATGCCGAATATTTGTGATTAGTTTTACAAATTATAAATTGCTTGAAACTTGAAATTTATTGAAGCTTAGTGCAGATTTTATCGTTATTTTTGTAATTTGTATAACTTTTTGATATATAAAAACCCGTAACACAGGTATTGTATAATCAAACGTCTTGGTACAGAGCATTTTAAGAAGAGGATTTCATGTTTCATCGCTGAGGTCCCGTGACTCTACGTTTCTGGCATGCATTAACCACAATCTACACTTGGTTATAAACACTTGCTACCAATTATTGCTATATGTCTGATGGAATACATGGCATCTCTCTTTGCAGAGCACCCCAGTATGTAGTTAGTTTTGGAGATCTGTTCTATCTACTCCTTTAACCCACTTCAAAAAGTTCCAAAAGCGGTTCAGTTGGATTGAGGGCAGAAATATGAGCAGATTATGGGAGTTGTCTTTAACCACTGCTGGATACATTCTGGAGTATGACATGGTGCTTTATTATGTTAAAGCAAATATGATTCTTTTCATTAAGACTCTATAAATTTAGGCAGTGTCACAGTATTACAAAGCATTCGTGGCCCATTTAACCATTACCAATAGACCAAGTTCAAATCTGATAAAACAGACTCGCTCCATAATACTTCCACCACTAGTATTAATCACGGTTGGGTGACACAATCATCTCTAAAGTGTTCACCAGGTTGTCGTCGACTCTGACTCGTCCATCCGAATCAAACAATGTAACAAATACTTAAAAAAATAAGTTACAGCTTTTAAAATAAGGAAGAATAAATTTTTTTAAACAGGTACGGCGTTTCGATCACTGGTTCGATAATTCTCAAAAACAGGGAAAGATCGCACCAGTGATCGAAAGGTCGTACCTGTTTAAAAAAAATATTCTTCCTTATTGTAAAAGCTATAACATGTAAATAAATGTTTATGACCAGTAAGTAAACTGAAACGAAACCATTCAATCACTAATAAAATTCATCGCCCGCGTGATGGTTTTCGATAATATCTACCAACCCCAGTTTCGCTTTGTGGTGAGCAACTTAAAAGTCGCAGCCTATCCGTGAAATCCAGCAACACGGAGATCACTGCACGAAAACAACGTAGACTATACGAAAATCCTGAATTATCATTCAAGTTTTAGGTGAAAGACTTCATTCGTCAGGCATTCGGTTTCATTTCATAACACGTTTCAAACTTCACATAGATAGAGAGGTGATTAAATTTGGAATACTGGATCAATATCTCACATTCCATGGAAGTCTTCCACTTCTTCTTCACCTGACATATAAAAGATTTGGTTACCAGTAGTGAGGCTGAAATGTCACGATCAGTGCTGCCTACATCAGTCATTTATCAAGAACTGTGAGAACATTTGCTTCTGGCAGCTGCAGACTCTTATAAACCCCGAGCACAAGTATACCGAATATCCACATCATTATTCGGATGAACAACTACTTTAAGTTTGATGATATTCTTTACAAACAAACACAGGGTATCGCTATGGGCAACAACATTGTTATGATTCTCGCCTTCGAAAGCTCTGCAATTTTGCAGTGGGATTTTAAAACAGGACAAAAACTCGATAGGTGGTGTCGTTATACTGATGGAATTTTTGTATTTGTAATCATGACATCAATTATCCTTCAAAATTTGTCCATTTCCTTAACACTTTACACTCTACTGTTAAATTTAATATTTCACACACTGGCGATTCTTTCAGTGCCTTGATACCATGATCTCTGTTGAAAATAACAAACTTGTTACTAAAACGCACGAAAATCCATGTGTTAAACCGTTGTATTACATTTCAACTCACACCATCAATCTACTACTAAACGCGGTCTAATTAGTGGACAACTTAAAATAATTGAAAGAATCTGCAACACAAACGAAGGTAAAACAACTATTACGTTGGACGTAAAAAAAATTCTTCGTTGTTTGTTTGTTTGCTTTAATTAAGCACAAAGCTACACAATGGGCTATCTGTGCTCTGCCCACCACGGGTATCGAAACCCGGATTCTAGCGTTGTAAGTCCGCAGACATACCGCTGTGCCACTGGGGGGCTTCTTCGTTGTAATAGTCACCTTGATAACTGTATTTCAGAAATTTTGAAAAGGTTTCTTGCAAGTAAAGTTCGACAAAAACAGTTCAATAAATTTTCACTAAAATGTCACCTGTTGATGAACCCCTCACTAAGCGCTTACGGAAAGCTATAAAAAAATCTGGATTAAATATTCGTATTGTACCATACCGGAAGACTACACTAAAAATTATTTCTTTGTTCGGCTTTCAACAACAACAAAAAAAAACTTTGTAAAGCAAACTCTTGTCTTGATAAAAAAAAATGGAATAGATTACTTGCACTGTTTAAAATGTAATATATGAAACGGCAGGTACCCCATTTAATAATAAATACACGAGTGAAACTGGTCGTACATTACATGTTCGTTTTAAGGAACACATCCGTGCCATCATGAATCTGGATTCTAAAGAGGCCAATATCGAACACTTTCCAACGAAACACGGTAAATGAAACACCATTTAACATTTAACTCTTAGTAAAATGCAAAAGTTTCTTTGATAGCAAATTCAAAATCTCTCTCTTGATTTAATCTAATAAGCCTAAAATAAACAAACAGGAATAGTTCTTGGCCATTGTAATTATCATCATTATTTTGTTTGTATTCGATAGCATGCAAATTCCTTTTAATGTGTGTACGATAACACGTAACATTAAAATTGCTAAGCTAGTTTTTAATTGTTGTATATGTTCTTTTTGGTTATCAGTTTGTATTTGTATGTGACGCTGTAACCCTTGAGAAAGACGTAAACCGAAACTTCGTGTTGAATAAAATCGTTTTTTTTTATGGAGTGTGATTAGTTATTCTTTTTGTAAACAAATTATATAATAACACGACGTTTATTAATCCACAAACACAGCATCCAATCTATAATTCGCTAGTATGATATGTCTTCAATAATATTTTAAAGGAATAATAGCCTGATGATCCTTGGTTTTACGCGAAAGGCCTCGTTGGCATTGAATATGGCAGATGTAGCGTGGTTAACGTATTATAACATAGTCTTTGGGCGAAAGGCCTCGTTGGCATTGGATAAGATAGATGTAGTGTGGTTGACGTATTATAACATAGTCTTTGGGCGAAAGGCCTTGTTGTCATTGAATATGGCAGATGTAGCGTGGTTAACGTATTATAACATAGTCTTTGGGCGAAAGGCCTTGTTGACATTGGATATGGCAGATGGAGCGTGACTGACGTATTATAATAAAATATTTGGGCGAAAGGCCTCGTTGGCATTGGATAAGATAGATGTAGTGTGGTTAACGTATTATAACATAGTCTTTGGGCGAAAGGCCTCGTTGGCATTGGATAAGATAGATGTAGTGTGGTTAACGTATTATAACATAGTCTTTGGGCGAAATGCCTTGTTGGCATTGGATAAGATAGATGTAGTGTGGTTGACGTATTATAACATATTCTCCTTTGCTTTCTCTCATGGGGTCTTAGAATTCCACCCCCTTTTTTTATAGGCAATTGAAATCTATTTATTGAAATAACATTTTACCGTATAGTAAAATGCTTTAATTATGTTGCAACATGAATTAAATATATCGTTAAACCAGGTTAAATATTAAATAGATCACCTAATTATCACCAGAATTTAAAATATCACTACGTACAGCTTACTTAACAATTAGATATTGCTCATACTACTCTGCCAGTTGATACGTTCAGTTCAGATGCTGTGAATTGAAAATGCAACGTTTACTGAAACATCGTGATGATATGCAAGTCTGCACTTGAAAAAAACAACAAAAAAATTATATATTTTTACCAACCAAGTTTAATCAGTTATTTATAAATTCTGTACATCAATGTATTACATCAACAAAATGTGTTACCATACATCGCTGTTGTTGGTACATGAAAACGTCGCACAGATAAATATATCTTAAGCCTCTAATTTCGCAACAACCAATTGAAGATCACAGTGATAAATCACGTGATAAATAAGTAAAAATATCAAAATACCGATTGGTGAAGTGCAAATGTAGTATCAACGTCAAATCCTGCCCAAAACAACGAAACTCTTAACAAGTCATTTCTATCCCGGCCGAAAACAACGAAACTCTTAGTAAACCATTTCTATTCCGGTTTAATGACGCAGGATAACTAGTCGACTTTATACGCTATCATCAGTAATATTACCTCTTTAAACGCCAGTACTAGTGTTAGTACTTTTTTACCAGCAAGCGACAGCAGTCATCTTCCGTTCGTTTGTTTCGGAAGTTCATACAAAGCTACATAAGGTCTATCTGCGTTATTTTCAACTGATAAAATTAGAGGGAAGACAGCTAATCAGCAGCATTTACCGCCACCTCTTGGCTGTTCTAATTCTTCACCATTTTAGCGTCCACGGTTCCAATGTGCGGAATGAGGTTTTTGCTTCATAATCTAACACGCTAATCACTTGGGTACGCCCGGCTCAATTTACTAATGAATATTGTACAAAAAGTCGAAAAGTTCTAAGGTTAGGGTTAAAATAAATAATTTATACGTATTAAAAAAAGCCTAATATTCAAAGATTAAGGAATAACACGTGCATTTTGTTTTCCTCTGTATAAAATAAGACTAGATAAACCTCTGTTAAAATCTATGGTTGATATACCAGCTATGAGGGATGAAATCTTTTAGCACCATCCCAGTCTTCTCAAGGTTAGATATGTAGACAGTCTTGTGATCTGGACAGTATTAGAGAATGAGTGCTGTCATCAGGGAATCAAGTTAAAGGTATATCCTGTTACATGGTGTGCTACTAAATGATGAACTTAGGAGTTTATGGGTATAAACGTTTCATCGATTAACTTTCAAGCTCTGTAACTTTGTAAAATTTATACAGCCCAGAAAGGGAAAAATACTTCATTCTCTTTTTTAACAGATTCTATACGTTCTGTAGAAAATTATTTTCTTGATTTTGTTTGTTTGTTTTGAATTTCGCGCAAAGCTACACGAAGGCTATCTGCGCTAGCCGTCCCTAATTTAGCAGTGTAAGACTAGAGGGAAGGCAGCTAGTCATCACCACCCACCGCCAACTACTGGGCTACTATTCTACCAACGAATAGTGGGATTGACCGTCCCATTATAACGCCCCACGGCTGAAATGGCGAGCATGTTTGGTGAGATGGGGATTCGAACCCACGACCCTCAGATTACGAGTCGAGCGCCCTAACCACCTGCCCATGTATTTACTTGATTATACTTATTATATTATATATCATCATATAGTGATTATACTTAACTGAACCCAGAATTCTAAAGTTATAAGACGTGAAGCTTACCGTTGAACCACAGGGTAAACCGCTCTTGCTCCGACCCCTTTCAGGGCAATGTCCATGTAGGTATCTACAGTTTCATTCTGTGTTTTGCACTATATATATCTCTTATGTCAGTTCCATAATGCACACAACACATTTCACTAGTTAGACTAATCAAATGCATCTTACATAAAAAAAAACCCTATTAAATGTATTGCTCTTAGTCTAACTAGTGTACGGTTTAAAGTCTAGTAATAGGTGGCCTTATTACATCCTTATTTTTAAAGTAAATGTTTACAGGTGAGAGGTACTTAGGTCTACTTCCATCATGTATGTAGTAGCGATAAAGTTTGCAGAGTAGGTCATTCTTTTGCCAGTTTTTTGCAAAGTAATTTATAGTATTATGCAAGAGTCTATTGGGTATTCTTTGTATTTTTGCATATCTGTGCATGAACTTTGATGAGGTACTGCGAGGGACTTTATATGCTGTGGTGATAAGTGTGTTTTGTATAGTTTGTAGCTTATCTATATGTTTGGGAGCTATGTCTATCCATGCAGGGCAAGCCTATTCTATTACGGGGCGTATATATGCTTTGTATATTTTAATAATGTTGTCAGGTGATGTTCCTTGGTTTTTTGCCTGTTAACTTCTTGCGTAATTTGTGCGTTTCCAGATTTTTGTTAATATATTATTTGTATATTTTATCCACGTCAGTTTTGGGTCTAAGGTTAATCCTAAAAATTTTGCCGAGGTTGTGGTCTGAAGAAGTGTTCAGTTCATGTATAGTTTAGGTGGGTCTTTTTCTGTGTTTTGTTAAGCTTGTAAAAGTTAGTAATTGGTTTTTTGGGACGTTTATTTTTATTCGATATTTTACTTGTTCATGGTTTGGTTTGAATTTCCCGCAAAACTACACGAGATCTATCTGCAATAACATTCCCTAATTTAGCAGTGATGCATTAGAGGAAAGGCAACTAGTGAACACCACCCACCGCTAACTCTTAGGCTGCTATTTTAACAACGAATAGAGGGATTGACCGGCACATTATAACGCCCCCACGGTTGAAAGGGCGAGCATTTTCGGTGAAAGTAAACTGAACCCGCGACCCTCAGATTGCGAGTCGAGTGCCCTAACCACCAGGCCATGCAAGGCTAAAAGATCTATTAAAAACCTTATAAAGAAACATACTTGAACTGCATTTGGTTCCAAATGTTTACTTTGTTAGGAGAGAGCAGGCAAAAAATGGATGAACATGAAATGAAATGACAGATGCGCCGAAACAGTAAAGCAAACAAGTGGGGTTCGGATCGAAGTCGTTATCAATATAATGTGAATTTGCTTTAATTTTTAAAAGTTTTCGTCGTAACTTCTGAGTGACTTGCTTGGAAGTGTGTGGTAGTATGTTATTTCTGTTTGTAAACGATTTATCGTAATTTCCCCAAAAGGGGGGCGAAAGCCACCTGAAGGGGTCACCTGTTTTAACCACTCACATCACTATACAGTAGTGTGTTGTCTGTCAGTTAGTCAGTAGACCATAAAATTACGTCACATAAGAAACGCTTAACGTTGCAATTTGTACTTTCGTAATGTCAGTAAAAACGTGCGCATGCCATAACTCATGAGAAGAATTATGAACTCTGTAGGCTATAATACAGCATGACATATGAACTTCAAAAGTAATAAATAAATGTATTTGTTACTCTTAATTTTGGTTTTATTTACTTTTGAAACAAAACACTTTCGGGGAACCTGCATAAGTACACCTAGTATATTTCTAGATGCAGGTAATAAAAATCATTCAGTTCTTGGTTTAATTTAATGATCAAGTTAAAAATTCTGTATATACCTATTCCAGTTTTTTCCTGGTTTGTATAAATACTCAGATATAGACATTCAAGGGAAATTACTCTGTTTTTGGATTAATTCAATGGCCAAGGTCAACAATCTATATATATATACACATTCCAGTCGTTTTCTGATTTGTATTAATACTCAGATATAGACATTCAAGGGAAATTACTCTGTTTTTGGATTAATTCAATGGCCAAGGTCAACAATCTATATATATATACACATTCCAGTCGTTTTCTGATTTGTATTAATACTCAGATATATACATTTTAAGGAAATTTATTTTTGTTCTTGGCTTAACTTAGCGACCAAGGTCAACAACTTCTATATACCGTTGCCAATCGTTTTCTGGCTTGTATGAATACTCAGATAGACAGTTAGAGAAAATCACTCCGTTGTTGATTTATTGCAATGACCACGTTCAACAATCTGTATATACCTATTCCAATCTTTTCCTGGCTTGTATAAATACTCAGATATAGACATTTAAAGAAAATCGCTCCGTTGCTGATTTATTGCAATGACCACGTTCAACGATCTGTATATACCTATTCCAATCTTTTCCTGGCTTGTATAAATACTCAGATATAGACATTTAAAGAAAATCGCTCCGTTGTTGATTTATTGCAATGACCACGTTTCAACGATCTGTATATACCTATTCCAATCTTTTCCTGGCTTGTATAAATACTCAGATATAGACATTTAAAGAAAATCGCTACGTTGTTGATTTATTGCAATAACCACGTTCAACGATCTGTATATACCCATTCCAATCTTTTTCTCGATGGTGTAACTATTCTGATACAGATATTATAAAACATATTATTCTGTGTAGGGTTACTTTAATGACTAAAGTCGACAGTCTGTTCTTTAGATAATCTCTCCGGTTTTGGAGTATTTTATTTGATATATTCAGTATTTTACATGACCGTTTGGAATGGTATAAACAAAGTTGTCATCATAAATGGACCACTGTTTGGTAACCTATGATCTTCTTGTTTGCTTCTCTCTGTCACGTCTTGTCCCTCAACTTCCAATTCCATTCGGTACTTAACGTAACGGAGCAAACCTTACTGATAGCTGTGTCACTGAGAGATTCCAACGCCCAGCACATTCCTTCTATGTATACGACATAAACTATTACGAGGTTGAGAGATGTAATCACGTGGTTTTTGTCTCGCCGGCTATAAAGCTTAATGACAGACAGTGGTTCTACCTTAGATGGAGAAACGTCTTGACTTATAAGATCATGAAGCTTTGTATACTTATTCTATGCAGCTTAATATGTCAAACCATAGCACGTGAGTCTGACCTTCTGTTGCATTCTTAACTTTAGTATTGCTTATAACGAAATGTTATTTATAATTTATTGTTTAAGCATTCAATTCTATTCTATAAACATTCATATTAAGCACAGTGTAGTTTGTGTATATTTATATTCTGTGATTATTGTGATGGTTGTTAAAGCATAGATATTCTTTTACAGACACGAGACCATTTCACCTTTTGAAATTAACTATTTAAAGAATTGTTATGCTAATAAGAGCAATACCGAAAACAAAATAAGATTTCCCATGTTTATATATATAGATCTAACTTGCAAATACAGAAGATTTGATAATTTATTTTAATTGACCAGTACAATGCAGCAATATCAAATAAGACTAAGTGAGTCTTTCGCGTGTCGGACTTGAATTCGAATCGCTCGCAGTAAAGGCGAATATTTTACCAACTGAGCTAGAACATTATCTCTATAGCAGTTTCTAATAACGCACGTTTTAACAACTCAAACTCCCTACAGGTTGATAAATTGTGAAGGCTCTTATTTGAACTATTTGCCAACAAATAGTAATTCATATCAAAATGTTGCAAATGTAAAAATCCCCATCCAACAAATAGGAACAACCAGCAAAAAAATAAAAATATAATAGCAGAGACAAGCAATTAAAAGAAAAGGAGAAAAGTATTTTTTTGTAGAGAAACCTATATCATATCTAGTCTTGAAATGTTATTGCATAAACAAACGATTGGTGCCTGTTCCTAAGGTGCAAGTGAGAGCATCACTTATAACTGCTCGTATAAACGTAAAAGAAAAACCAACGAAAAACTGTCGTTAAGCCAAATAAAAGTATTATGAACTCCTGTCTTATTTACCGATTTTTTATATACATTCAGATCAAATTAATCATTCATACCGAAACATCAATAATAATAATAATAAACGGGTACGATAATGTTTAGAACAATATGCACTTCCTTATATAAATAATTCATTAACATCATTAAGTAATCTTCGTACTATACTACTGCAAAATAATTAATCGATTTGTCAAAACTACTTGGATAAACATAAAAAAACCGATTTCATAGTAACTATAAAGCCAAAACCTTTCATTTTCACAATGCTAAAATCTAGAAACAAGTCCGCATTAAAAGTTATTGTTTTTCCTAGTACAATACTGAGCAATTGGCTATCTGCCCTCTGTCCACTGCATGGAATTGAGCCCCGGATTTTAGTTGCAAGACAGTAGAGTTACAGCTGACATAACGGAGGAATCGCATTTAAAGAAATTTGGAAATTTTAGTTGCAAGTCAGTAGAGTTACCGCTGACATAACGGAGGAATCGCATTAAAAGAAATATGGAAATTTTAGTTGCAAGTCAGTAGAGTTACCGCTGACATAACGGAGGAATCGCATTTAAAGAAATATGAAAATGTTAGTTGCAAGTCAGTAGAGTTACCACTGACACAACGGTGGAATCGCATTAAAAGAAATATGAAAATTTTAGTTGCAAGTCAGTAGAGTTACAGCTGACACAACGGAGGAATCGCATTAAAAGAAATATGGGAATTTTAGTTGCAAGTCAGTAGAGTTACTGCTGACATAACGGAGGAATCGCATTTAAAGAAATATGAAAATTTTAGTTGCAAGTCAGTAGAGTTACAGCTGACACAACGGAGGAATTGCATTAAAAGAAATATGTAAATTTTAGTTGCAAGTCAGTAGAGTTACCGCTGACATAACGGTGGAATCGCATTTAAAGAAATATGAAAATTGTAGTTGCAAGTCAGTAGAGTTACCGCTGACATAACGGAGGAATCGCATTAAAAGAAATATGTAAATTTTAGTTGCAAGTCAGTAGAGTTACCGCTGACATAACGGAGGAATCGCATTAAAAGAAATATGGAAATTTTAGTTGCAAGTCAGTAGAGTTACCGCTGACATAACGGAGGAATTGCATTTAAAAGAAATATGAAAATTTTCGAGGCAAATGCTATACATAAATGGAGACTTCCCAAGGGTGGTAGTTATCAATTTAATTTTAAGAAAAATTTCCTCTTAATCACATACATACAGCAGGTACCTGATTATGACAAAACCTTGTCGAAACGCTGTACATTTGCTGTTATGTTAAACTTATATTAAAGTTTTTCTTCATTACCCATTCAAGCCGTCTCCAACCATTATTATATGCCTCCTTAATTCTTTTGACAAACAAGTATGTATTCTATTTTCATATAATTAACAGCTATATTCTTTATATATATATAACAGCTTCAGCATGAAATAAATAGAATATATCACGTTTTAACTTTTCTTTCAACTTTGTATAAGATAAAATTGTAGATTTTGTTTACATTGATGTAAAAACATCCATTTCTAATCGCACCGAAATGATCCGTATCACTTTTGAAAAAAATGATCTTTTTCAACAACCTCTCCTCCCTCGCGTTTGATCATGCATAACACGAACACGATTCTATAAACTGTGATGAAAATGCTGTATAAACAAATGGTCTCATTGACAGGTGCAACCTTCATTTTGAGTGGTAACTTGATTTAACGAATATTGCACTTACATTTATTTTTCAAAGTAAAAAATGGGATCAAGGAACCATGACTTTAAGAGGCTCGTGCGCAGAGCTTTTTTAAGGAGTCTCACAAATATAAAATTCCAATAACCAAAAGGTGTTGAGCAGTTGAGCCATTATTAAAGCAATATTTAAGCATACGTATTTTATTAGCTGTGTTTTTACTTTCAATACCATATTATGTGTTGAGCACGTAAAAAACACTTTTTTTCTAAAAAAACAAACAAACAAAGAAAACAACAACTCTAGTGGCCCATACAGTTTTAATGACAGATCAATACTATAAATAAACGACCTGTTTTTATGCTTTTATTTAATTAAACACTCAACGTTTCGCTTTACAGCTTCTTCAGGAGCATTCACTAAAACACAAACCGAAACTGACAGTACAAAGCTTTAAATAATAACTTATATGCTATTTGTACAGCGTGTTTTTGACATATTGTTGAAAGTTATATAAAACTGATGTCAAAATTTCATACATAAAGTATTACATTCTAGGTGTGTATTAATGTTTTGAAAGTTGGATTCAAAGAATATAGACAGATGAAAACGAATATGATTCCCAAAGTTAATAGGGTTAATATGAGACGAACCAACTTAGATTTTCATATTTGTAAAATATTTACTCAAGAACTGTTATACAATTAAATAAAATTACAATGCGTCATTTATTCGGATCAATATAAGTGAAAAGTTTACATAGTTATATAAAACTATATATATCTATAATAACAAAAGGGCGTGTCTGTTAGTCTGTGTTCGCCATAGCTCCAAAAGAAAAGGACCTAGAAACCTGAAATTTTGCGCACATACTAAGTGGACCCTGAGGGGGTGCACCTGGGTATTATTACTTATCCACGCGCGTGCGCGAGCGTATTTTTTTGTGTTGTTGCTGTTTATAATTAAGCGCAAAGCTACACAATGGGCTGTCTGTGCTCTGCCCACCACGGATATCGAAACCCGGAATCTAGAGTTGTAAGTCCACAGACATACCACTGTGCCACTAGGGGGCATCTTTTTGTGAGGCAAGCTAGTGAAAGACCACATAGAAAATAATGTGACCGCCACAGCTCCTAGACCAAAGAACCTAAAAACCTGAAATTTTGCACCCATACTAAATGGACCCTGAGGGTGTTCACCTGGGTGTTATTACTTAACTACATGCGTGTGTCTCTTTTTTAATGAGGCAAGCTAGCGCAAACCACATAGAAAAGAAGTAGTTCCTTATATTACAAAGAGAAATAACAGACAGACAAGCACGTGTGTGCGTGTGTGCATGCGCATGCCCAACTGCGTGTCTGTGTATGTGGGACCACCATAGCTCCAAGAGGAAGGAACCTAAAAACCAGAACTTTTGCACCCATACTAAGTGGACCATGAGGGTGTGCACCAGGGTATTATTGATTATCTATGTTCGTTTTGATAACAATGGGTTCCAACAATGGCTTTTATGTTATGTTGCTTAGCATCAAAAGTATAACCTATATACTTTTATGCTAAACTGGTTTCAGAATACACACACACACACTATCAACCTAATAACCTGAGCCAAGCCGGGTACTTTCACTAGCAATATATAATTTATTCTGATCAACATACATCTGCTGACCCAGTACAAGTAAGATATAAATTTACCTTCTATCCTTTAACTTCGCTTTTCAACAAGCCATACTTGTAAGGAAAACTTTGCAAGACGTAAACTAACCAGCACGTCATACTTGCAAGACATAAACAGGCATGCTCAATCTTCAGTTCCACTTGTCAGCAGTACAGACTTGTACAACATAAACTGGCATACTAAACTTTCAGCTCCACTTGAAATCATATAATACTTGCAAGACGTAAACTAACATATACGGTCTTGAGATCCAGTTACTGGTGTCATTCTTCTTAAAAGACATATACCGAAATATTCAGTCTTGAGATCTTCTAACCAGCATGTTATACTTACAAGACATAAACTGACATACTCAATCTTCAGCTCCACTTGTTGTCATGTCATTCTTGCACGACATAAAGTGGCATGCGCAATTTTCAGCTCCATTTGCCAACATTTCATACTTGGAATACGTAATTTATTGACACTCCTATTTTGTTTAGGAAGAACAATAAGTAGCTAATTTGTTATCAGAATATACACTATAAGTAATGGTAAGTAGTGTATAAATCCATATTCTTTTGTAAATCTTTTCAATCTTGTATTATCAATGTGAGGTAGAGCAGTGCAATTTTATTAAACATTGTTTTTTGTGTAAACTCGTCATAAGAAGCGATTTAAGGATATTTTTAACTTGTTGCTATTATTTACTGTTTTCTTCTAGTTACTCTATCTGCTCCGAGGAATTTAGTGGTCACTGAATCCAGAACATTGTCACATTCTCTCGAGCTCCGCTGGGACCCCCCTCTAAGCCATGACAACGATATAGTTGGTATGTATGTAGTCAACTTAATTTGATATTATCTTAATTACAAGTCACATGTATCACATATGTTGCAAAAAGTTGTAATTCTGGTTGCTTGATAAACTTCTGCACTAAAAACAATTGTTAATAAAATGTTCATTCCTCCAATCGAACATTCCTCACTAAGTCATGTGAACTACAATCTAAAATTTAGTGACAGTTATTAGGAGTGACACTCTTTGTGAAACTAATTTTGTATGTCAATGATAATTCTTATTATAAATAAAGTGTGAATAAGTCCAAGTTAGTCATACTGTCAAATTATAATTACTTAAATGTAACATATATATTAGCACCGAAGTATGAAACTGTTCAGTGGTTGAAATGTTTGATTAAATCATGATCTGAATTGGGCATTTTCACATAAAGAGATCGCAATTTGATCAAACAGTTTGGTCGAGACCGATTTTGGATCTTAGAGCTAACACATAATATTGTGAAATGCTTATTCATTAAAACAATCTTCCCAAAACTACTGTTGTAAAAGTCCTTTTTGTGAATGAAATTCTAGTTCAAGTACATTTGTTGACAAGAATATAATTTATTATTTTCATTCTGCTTTACTTAGGTTACACAATCTTCTATATAATCGATACACCAGGATCTCGTGGAAGATGGGAGACAGAATCAACCAAGGGAAACGAAACGTTTGCAATGGTCCCACAACCTCACCAGGTTACTTCTGAGACTAGATATGTGTTTCGCTTACAAGCTCGTGGAATAAACGGCGCCGGACCACCCTCCGACGACTTTATTTTTGATGCAAATAAAAGTATGTAGATGTTAAAAAATACAGTTAATTCACAGTGGTTAATGAACGCTCGTTGATGATGAACAAGAGGGAATGCTCAATAGCCGCGGAACTTGAAATTCTTTTAGGCAGGATTAGAGTACATTAATCTACGAGACCTCCCCCCCTTTTTATTAGCTATATTTTTGTACACCAGTAATATCAGGCGGGGGGGGCGAGAATATCCATTTCGATTTTATTACTCATCAGTATCTCTACCAGCCTATCCTCAAATTGAAATTATTTTAGGCAAGATTAGAGTAAATTAACCTACAAGACCTTGAAAGAGTTTGACTCCCTGAGTCCAGAACTGTAATTAGGTCTCAAATCGGTAAAAAGATAATGGAGCTATGAGCTAAAAGTTTTTGCTTGAAAAAAACAAACCAAAAAACTCAGACCTATTCTATGAGCCGCTATGCCGCGGCAAAGAAAAAAAAATCTGTATTGTAACTAGGTGATAATAAGGTTTAAATGTAAATTTGATATTATGTGCAATATATAAACTTACAAGTGAAGCTACTTTTTTATGGCTATACGACTCTATAAAGCGTTAACATATAACCATTAGACATATCATGATTAACTGTTTGTCCCTATAGTCAATTTTTCTGAACAATTTGATATATCAGGTCTACATTTGATTCGAGACACTCCGTATAGTTCCAACTGTACTCGGGACATTCCGTGAAAGCTTCGGTTCAACTCGGGATATTCCGCGAACGATTCGGTTTAACTTGGGGTAGTCTGTGAAAGCTTCGCCTGTACATTTTCTTGAAATTTAATTTTAACGCTTTTAAAAATCTCGAATGGCTGAATAAAAGAAACTTGTTTGTAAGCAAGCATACCGACAAACAAACTTTTAACTTGTGCATCGTCAGAATTATACCTGAACAAGAAGAGGTTGGAAAGACAACCAGAGCATATTTATGAAACAATATCATATAAACTCACATTAGGTGACAAAACCCATACCATAACAAAATTAATACCACGAAAAGCTGAGAGCTGTAAGTAACAAAACCCATACCACGACCAGCTAAGAGCTGTTGGTAACAAACCCATTCCACGACCAGCTGAAAGCTGTAGATAACAAAATTAATACCACGAAAAGCTGAGAGCTGTAAGTAACAAAACCCATATACCACGACCAGCTAAGAGCTGTTGGTGACAAAACCCATACCACGACCAGCTGAGAGCTGTAGATAACAAAATTAATACCACGAAAAGCTGAGAGCTGTAAGTAACAAAACCCATACCACGACCAGCTAAGAACTGTTGGTAACAAACCCATTCCACGACCAGCTGAAAGCTGTAGATAACAAAATTATACTTATCTGATATTGATATATATTTTTTCTTTTATTTGGTAGTTTTGAAGGTACTCGAATTCTGAGATGCTGTTGAAGGATTCGGTCAATCGGGACACTGTTTGACGTCTGTCGCGCTTTACAAGCCTTTTCAATTGCCTTTTTACATGGTCAGTTATCATACGTTGATGGTTACGGGTATTCCTAGTAGCAGACATATTCTTGTATGATCGTTACTGTTGAAAAACTAACAAAAAATTGTCTTTGATAACAATGCTTATGCTAAAGAAGCACCTATTATCCCCCCCTCCCTTTCGAAAGTCGGTGACATCCATGCTCTTACTTGTTGTCCTGGAGAGTAACGATAACCTAAATCATTAACTGATAAAATTTTGTATGTGTGCGTGTCCGCTTATAGCTGGACCGATTTTCACCAAACCTGGCATGTATCATTGAGGATCCCAAGGACTGACATAAGAGGTCAGCGTTTGGATATGGCCTCCTATGTCTTCCCCGTAAGTTGAACGGAACTATGACTGTAGTTCTGCAGCGAAACCAAACACCTGACACGTCGCATGATCAGACTACTTCCATATGTAATATATCTATGGGGGAGGTCCGACTTAAGCGTTAAGATACGAGCACTTCGCTTAACGAGCCACAAAGAATACTTTTTTATGTATAGAAAGGTGTAAAATTTGCGCATCATTGTATCTGTGTATTAAGTAATTAAGATTTTTGAACATTCCATCCAGCTATAAAATGCTTTAAGCATTTTAATTAGTATGCAGTGTAGAACACTGAATATCATTTAACAGATCTAGAAGTACGAAATTTATTAAAAACTCAACATTTGTACTTTTTGTTCAGCAGACAACGAATCCAATGCTACAATAGTTTACAAGGAAGTCCTGCATTGATTATCGTCCGTTTATACTACTGTCATTAAAATGTTAGGAATAAAACTATTTTTAATTATGATAGCTACAAACATTATCAAATCTTATCAATATTCTTGTAATGTGTAAGGTATCTTATAATTAACTTATTCAAAACCAGCGTCTTCTGTTTATATTTAATTATTATTATTATTATCGCACGTCCCACTTGAAGCATAATATATCAAAGAAACTGATCATAAATTTGTCCTCAAAATTCCTCATTTATTAATTTTTACAAACTTTCTTAGTTTAGTGATGAAATACAATGAAAAGTTTCTTTTCTTATAGTATTAGTCACTACATCTGTTACGTGAGGCGTAGCCATGAAAAGGAATGGGGGCTGGTGTCGTTGTAATCCGAGGAAAAAATGACTAAATGCAATAAAACAGAACTAGAAAAAAAATCACTTTTCTGCAACTTAAAGGGGGATCGGGTCTAAAGCTCAGTACTTACCCTTGGCGTTGTCTGTTTTGTTGCTCTCTAATCAGTTTTCAGTTTATTTGAAAGTAAAAATTCAAATACACATTCTTAAAGTGATTATTATAAAGTTTTAGCAGATCTCAAGACAAGTGAAGTAACGACTTCAGACAACGAGTGCAACCTCCCAAAAGAATCTGGCCACTGTTTAGCATACTTCAGGAATTACTATTACAACTCTGAACATCAACAGTGCGAGGAATTTATCTACGGAGGCTGTGGAGGGAACAAAAATAATTTCAAAAGCAAAGAGGAATGTGAAGAAACATGTATAAAGGATCGTGTTCAGGTTCAACCAGGTCAAACAGATAACGGTAAATCTCTGTCTTCATGAACTTAAGATCACAAAAAAGGAAAGCGTATAGCCAGCACTTTTAAATCTGTGACGATTACAGTTATACAAGCTATGGCAATTAGGCTAAAAATGAAACTATAGCACTTATTCTTAAGACAACTTAAACATGTTAGTAATATCAAGAATAGAGAAGAGTGAGCTCAAGATTAATCTTTTATCTCAATAGGTAGCGCTTTCGCAACATTAATGTTGCTCTTTAGCCAACAATAATCCAAGTTTTTAAAAAAATGGTTTGTTGTTGGTTGAGGAATAATTTTTAGTGTTGCAAAAGCGTTACCTATTGAAATAAAAATTGATAATGAGATCGTGACTCTTTATTATATATTCATATATATAGAATAAAGTATTCTATTATGATAAATCTTTCAGTTATTTTGTGTTTGTATCAGTATCCGTTACCAATATATACAGTTTTTGCTTAATAATGAAAACAATGTACCATATATCTAACGTAGTTTCGATTCTTACACATACTTACACTATAATAAATAAAATAAACTGACCTTTTTGTTTGTTCAAGCTCCATTATCTGCTCCAAGAAACCTGGTAGTCACCGAGTCCAAAATCTTGTCGCATGCTCTTGACCTCCACTGGGACCCTCCTCTCAACCATGGTGACGGTATAACCGGTATGTTTTTAATAAGTTTGTTGTTAAGTTTTTCTCACCATGATTTAATTTTCTTTCACAGAACCTCTCGCAACACAATCGTCTCAGAGCATAAAACATAAATATTTTGTGTTTTTTTTTTCATTCTCTGGCAGTATCAGTTATTTAATAGTTCCTAAAACTCTTCAATAACAATTACAAAGAGTAATAATTAGTTTTAATTATGAGTAATAGGCAAACCACATATAGGCTCTATGATCACTCTGCCCAGGATTACCAGCTGGGTACTCTCGCTGTTAACAGTGTATTCGGCCCTTCAAACTCATTACGAGGTTAGGTCTGCTTAGTGAATTACTAGGCACCGAAGTAGAATTGCCACATATATAATGTTTCATGCACTTCCGCCCTTCAAACCCAAGAACCCATTATGCGGTTGGGTCTGCTTAGCGAATTACTAGGAATCAAAGCAAAATTGTCACATGTAATGTTTCATGTACCATGTGTATTACATTTGACCATTGTAGTTATTACTGTTTAACAATTCTAATGTCCCATATTAAATATATCTAATATTATAAATAACTGAAATACGAATTGAATTACATTTAATACTTTAAATTGTAATACTTTTATACACACAGATAAATTAGGTCTTATTTAAAATTAATAAACAATATACAAATTATACAATGGTTTTAAACAGTTGACATTTTATTATTATTTTATAGATCAGTGGTTGTTCCAACACAACTGGAAAAAACAACCTGCAGTGATTAATTTTTCAGTATATTTTATAACGTGTATCGCCAGCATCGTCTTGAATATCTAGGTGAAAAAAAAAAAGGACACAAACTGGGAAACAACAAAGAATTGTTACAAACGGGAAATAAAATTATATAATAATATATATTTATAAAGTTTTGCAATAACATGACTGAAACTGCAGAATAATGGATTTAAAACACTAGCCTAGAATAAAAGCAGGTTGTTTAAAAAATACGAATCTCGAGTTTTACAACTTTGTGTCTATTAAACTGGTATATCATACCATTGTACTTATATCTATAGGCTTTCCATGGGTAAGAATTACATAGGAACGGGTTTGTCCATACAAATCTGATATAAATATAGACAGAGCCTGAAACCGAATTGTAATGTAGTGAGCGTATATTAACATGAGAAATTCGTAATAAAGACAGTTTTTGAAAAAACGCTTGGCGTTTTGTAAAGTTAATTTCATTCTTCGGCTTTTCGCAACTGGTTTTAATTTAAGACGTAGACTATAGAAGTTGAGTAAGTTGTTTTAAAACGATTTTATAGCCTCACCATGTCGCTACAGTTCACGACACAACGTCCGGTCATGCTCTATCTGACGACCATACATCTTGACAATATCCTTGCATTGTAGTTTACATTGCTAAAGGTCACCCATAAGGATGTTATTCCTAAAGAACACCATTATTTCCTGCATGCTTTTCATAACTCTTCAAATGTACGAGGATGATGGTTTCTCAGCGCACGTTTCGATAATATGATCGCACAGTAATTCATACACGCTGCATCCAACCACTTAACATGTTTGTCTTTGCATAGAATAACACGGATACCCGTTTCGTTCTTCAATTACCTGAGTTATGCGACAGTTGGGCTGATACGTTGTGGAAGAAACTTATGTATTCGTGTCTTGTTTCGCCCGCCAGTTGCCCAGCAGTAAGTTTGAGAACTTGTAACACTAAGAATTGGTTTTGATATCTGTGGTGTGCAGAAAACAGATAACCAATTGTGTAGCTTTGCGCTTAATAATAACAATGACTTCTGTCGCTTTTCCAGGCGGAAAGCCTTGTTGATTGTGTTGCATGCTGTTCTTTTGGACACGTGGACAGCTTTTTCCACTAACCTATGAGTTCGTGGATTCCCAGCTGTTACAAGGGTACGACTTGTTGTAGATCTTTTTGGATGGTACTTGTTCTCCAAGTTGATTCATATGCCTTTGATTTCCAATCCCCCGTCTTGGAATTTCTAAATTCTCAATCTGAACACATCTTTATAATCGGAGTGCAAATATATTCTACATCTGAAAGGTTTATTAAACGATACATTTTCAACGGCATCACACCAAGTACGAAACGCCAAACAATGTCAAAATGTAGTTCTGATACATCCCGTTCCAATGCGATTTTATACTGGCTGTTGTTGGATATTCAAAATCATTTTAATACAATTTACCCATCCCTTTGTATTTAAAAATGTACTGTGCATTACAGTTGCTATCAATATATGGCTACAAAATATCTAGGTTTTTAATTTATGTCCTGTTAAATGAAGTACCACATTAGAACTTCTGGTTTTATTAAAAAGACAGAGGCATAGGCCTAATATTCTTACGAAGCTAAGTAAGAATTTGAATAAAATTTAAAACAGTTACTACTATATTTCTTTATCCTTTTCCGAGTTCTTAGTGGAACCACTACTTTCACGTTCTTTACATAAGTTTATTTGCTACAAAAAAGTTTAAAAGGATAAGTTATCAGGTAAATATACAATATTTTTTCAAAATATATCAGTCTCGACGAACTAACTGTTTGTTTTTCTGTGAAGGATACATAATCTACTACTCAGTTGATACACCAGGGACCCCTAGTGAGTGGAATGAGATAGCAACTGAAGGAAGCGAAAATTTCGCCACTGTTCCGGTGCCGCATTCCGCAAATGATCGCAGTAAACTTGTGTTTCGTTTACAGGCTCAGGGAAGACACTCCAGTGGCCCAATTTCTAAGGATTTTGTGTATGACTTTAATAAATGTAAGTAGAAAATTAAAGATTAAACCTTGTGCATAATTAATTATAACTTGTAAAAGAAAAATAATATATATACACATTGGAAAAGTTTAGTTACTGGATTCGTTGAATAAAATAATAAAAACGTTTAAATAATATGATTAAAGAAAGAATAACTCAAACTGGAGGGTAAAAATCGCTTTCTTGAAATCTTCCAAAAATATCAAACCCGACACGTACATTTTTGTTGCACGTATCCCACGTAAGACCAGGTATCCCCAAAACTTAAGGCATAATACTTTCGCAGTATTGATATAAAAAAGTAAATTATCATGTAAACTAGATTAATTATTGGAACACATATTTAGTTGTTACACTAGAAGAACTAACTCACCACGACTGCGTATATAGATCTGCATATAACATCGTTGAAAGGAACTCTTTATCAGTTGAACAACGTTGTTAAAGCTGGTAACCACAATTCTTCTAGGCTGGAAACTATGAAGCAATATTAGTAAGAAATTATATCTACTGCTTACCTATTATCATCTCATTAATGCGTGTACTAACAAACGAAAGTTGTTTTCCAATTTATTTCGGTTACTAAGTTAACACCGAAGAATTCACAAGAATAAATTAGCAGCATCAATGTTGCACGTTCTTGAAATTTATACGTAAATGTAAGATCACTATGTGAGTAAAAAGTAAATTGATTTGTCCTCGTTCAGGCATGCTTATGAGGGGTTGAATTCCCCGAAACTCAGTGACAAGTGGTTAATCAAATTATTGATAAAAGAATTAACCTGAAACCCAATGTAATTAACTTGAGAATAAGTAAAATTTTGTAAAACCAACAAAAGTTTATGTATAGCGTCTTTATACAAATTAACTTTTTTTTTTTCACGTTAAGATGTGTTACATAGTTTTCAATATACCTAAAATTCATTTAACCCTACTCAACATACAGAAACAATATTTTGTCATCATTCTGTTTTCATATCACCCTTTTGTACGAAAACATATGATTTTCATCTGAGGCTTTTAGCCCCATCTATTGGGATAATATGAAATTATTACAACACTTATAAAATCAGAAAACAAAATTCATACACATTTTTGTGAGCTTCCAGCGTATGATAAAGTTTATCGATTCACAGTTTTTTAATTTATTGAGACTTGCACTAATGATTTATTAGACTTGGATAATATTAAAAATCAAAATATTTAGTTTTGCTTTCTGTGGAAAAGGGTAAGTTTTATCTTAGTAGTCACTCCAGACACAGTAATTTTTTTAACGTCCTCGAAATCGAGGGTAGGTGGATCCAATCACTCAAAAGTTATACAGTTTAATAGTTGAGGTGCTTTCCTCAACGGATGCAGTTTACTGCTCGACAAACGTTGGGCAGAAAACAGTGGGCATGTTGTTATGGTAACGGGACGCGAATCACGATCTCCGGATCCACAACCCGGTTCGTTAGCTATCATGACAGGCGCCGCCAAGGGTGCCGTCATAAGCTATATAAGTATCGAAAATGGTAGTCACTTTATATTTTCGTATTCTTGCATTTCCTTAACAATAAACACTGAAATCATTCTAGACGTGCGATAGTATTCTCTAGAGTGTGGGCGTCTTCTATATTTCTATAGTTTTCTCAGTTTCAGTAGTTAAGCAAAATACAGCCCATAACAGCTAGGGTATTATACATGGTCATAACGATACGACAGTCATGGTATCACTGACATCAGTTAACCGCTTTTTCATGTTTGGATAAACGAAACTTGACATTGCATACCATGAGAGGCAGCAGTGATCGGAAAAAAAAAATATATCTTTGAAATTACTTCTATTTTGAGATTTTAACGGCAACGAGAAATGATTTGATTTTGAATTAAAAGTTCAGGAGAAATTAAATATTTATGTTGGACTTCAACCAGTTCCACACATTTTTAACACTTGCCATCAAGCAAATCGTCAGCCAATGCTGAGATTTTGTGAAAATAAGTAATTGTTAAAATCAATGGTTTCAGTTCTGTTGCTTAATCGAAGACCTCGTATAGTTTTTTCAGACGACAGAAGAAGTAGCTTTAAGAATTTTCCAAGCTTATGCAACCTTCCCAGTGACACTGGTCGTTGTTCAGCGTACATCCAACGCTATTATTACAACTCTGACATCAAACAGTGCGAAGAATTTATTTACGGAGGCTGTGAAGGGAACGAGAACAACTTCCAAACCAAGGCAGAATGCGAAGATGCTTGTGGAACAGAAGAGGAATATGACCACGTATTACCCCCAAGAAATAATGGTACTTTTTTTACTTTATTAAGATGGTAAAATGTTCTTTAGTTGGGCAGACGAAATACTATTATTTCAGTGTATATCTATAAAGTTCACCCAATAATTAATTTATTATTAAATCTAGTACGAGCTGCATGGATTTGTTTGTTTGTTTGAATTTCGCGCAAAGCTACACAGGGGCTATCTGCGCTAGCCGTCCCTAATTTAGCAGTGCA
>NW_013666120.1:502047-503990 GCF_000517525.1 Limulus polyphemus
GGCTGAAAGGGCGAGCATGTTTGGTGTGATGGGGATTCGAACCCGCGACCCTCAGATTGCGAGTCGAGCGCCTTAACCACCTGGCCATGCCGGGCCGAGCTGCATGGAATCTCTAATAAGTGTAATATGCAAATTATTATTAGTTGTTGTTGTTTTGAAGTTAAGCACAAAGCTACACAATGGGCTATCTGTGCTCTTCCCACCACGGGTATCGAAACCCGGTTTATAGTGTTGTAAGTCCGCAGACATGCCGCTGGGCCACTGGGGGACCAAATTATTAGTAAAATCATTTTGATTTGAAAAGTCGCTAATTTAGAGCCTCAACGAAACAGTAAAGTTTAATGACAAATAACACCCTATGCCTTATGGGGCAAACAAAATGGAGGTAAAAAACGAGCTTCGAAAAATATCGATGTAACAAAAAGTGCCATTTGCAAATAAGGAATTGCTTATTTTCTGGATCTTTGATTCTCTTGTCAACAACTCACTTTCATAAAAAAATAACCTGAGAAACGTATTTTTTAGAAAAATAAAAATGCTTATTTCTTACTTAAATTCTGTTAGCCCCAGTTTGTGTATGCCACCTGACGATGCCAGGTAAACCTGGCGAAACGATGTGAATAAAATAAACAAAAGTTTTACTAAGTTCAACCAATAAAAACTTGTGTGAATTTGAAAAAGATGGTTCTTTCTTATATTTAATTCACGTGACTAAAATTATAGGGAAATAAATGTATAAATTACTTTATATGTGGGGTGGGCATCTTTTGTAGTTACTTACGTCACTGGCTGATATCTTCGCTGTTTTAAAGAAAAAATAACGTGAATATATTCTTAGAGTATCTAAACAAACAACACATTTGCTTTAAGTTTACGATTGAAAAAAATGACTCAAATTTGTCTTTTTTTAGATCTAGATATCAACAACTTTGAATCAGGAACGTATCATAAACATAATTGTATATTATGAAATCTAAGGATAACTTGATAAGTATGTTATTTTGAAAATTGTATATTATCAAATCTAAGGATAACTTGATAAGTATGTTATTTTTGAAAATTGTATATTATCAAATCTAAGGATAACTTGATAAGTATGTTATTTTTGAAAATTGTATATTATCAAATCTAAGGATAACTTGATAAGTATGTTATTTTTGAAAAGTGTATATTATCAAATCTAAGGCTAACTTGATAAGTATGTTATTTGTTGAAAATTGTATATTATCAAATATACGGATAACTTGATAAGTATGTTATTTTTGAAAATTGTATATTATCAAATCTAAGGATAACTTGATAAGTATGTTATTTTTGAAAATTGTATATTATCAAATCTAAGGATAACTTGATAAGTATGTTATTTTTGAAAATTGTATATTATCAAATCTAAGGATAACTTGATAAGTATGTTATTTTTGAAAATTGTATATTATCAAATATACGGATACCTTGACATGTATCTTATTTTAGAGTATATCGTATTGCTAGTGACTATTATCATTTTCACAAATAAATAAAAAAGTGTTTAAAGTGTTATGCTTAAAATAGTTTCATCCCTCTATAGTTGACAGCATTTTAAAATATTTTTAAATGGTGTGTACACGCCTTCATAAAGTTAATTATGGTGTGTTTACCATTCTAAGCGTCTCCCATTTATGTTAAAAACAGTTATGTTTGATAAATAAAATTCAAAAAAACATCTTGAAACCAAACTATTCACAAATGTGGAGTTTTCATGATAAAAAGACATAATCAATAACCTTCAGAGTTATTCCCTTGTTTATCGATATATTTGTTCCCGAAATGAACAAGATTATGTGGGAAAATCCCAACTTCCACCCATTTTGAGTTGTTAAGAGCGAAATTACGTAACTTGTATTTTTATGACTGACATGAATTCTTTATTTTTTTGTCCTGTCAAAGCGCGAGTTTGTTATTAC
>NW_013666120.1:504000-506468 GCF_000517525.1 Limulus polyphemus
GTTAGTTAAGAGACGAAATTACGTTAACTTAGTTATTTTTAATTGTACTGACATGTAATTACTTTTATTTTTTTGTTCCTGTACAAGACGCGTAGTTTGTTATTACACACATATATATATATATATATATATATATATTCATGTGTGTGTGTGTGTGTCCCTTTTAACTGGATACATACCACCGTATGCCTACATGCTACTAATGCTAGTTAATACCAGTTTTAGGTAAGTTAAGTATGGTATAATGTATATCTTTATAACATTCATGAGAAAGTGAAAACTGAGAATGAAATGGATTTGGAACAGAGCCCTTACTTACCGGTAAGTGCATTACTACAGCTTTCAGATTAAGTAAGACTCATTAATTACTTTATTGACATTTTAGGAAGAATATCAAAGATATTATAAAGCTATGCCAGTCTGACTTTGAAGATAATAATCCATGCATTATCATTGTTGTTGAAATAATGAAATTTTATAAATAACTATCGCATTCATTCCACTAATTAAAATATACATTTCAGTTCATAAAAAGTTTCAAAGCAGTATTGAATGTTGCTTCAATTTAGACGTATCGTAAATGAAACAAACAAACAAAAAAACACAACAACTTTGGGTACAGTAAGGAAGTGTGGTTATACAAAACAGATCGTCAATTTGAACAATCTGCCAGACTACAGATGTATCAAACAGATCACAACCACTTTGCAAGCCCGAATTACTTACAAACGTATGAACGAATATCGTTGTCAACTTCTGTTTTCAAATCAATATCTTCTTGTTGTAATGAACGAGTACTTTTGATACTCTTGTAGAGACTTTTACATTCACTTTATCAAATGTAGTAATCCCGACGTTGGGTTTTCAGTGCCCCATAGTAAAGTCTGACGACAGGTCATCGTTCCAAAGCGTGGAATATTTAGAAACTTTTAACAACTCCTTGCCCAGGAAGATCTCACCTTACTGACCAAAAGATATGGCAGAATCTATTATAATAATACTCAGTTTTTGTTTGTCCCGAAAAATGCACGCGCACTTTACTATCTAAGTGCGCATTCGCGCACACTTAATTTCAACGGATGTAAATATACTTTAGTATACTTTGATAGGTTGTTTAGGCAGAGTATTCATGATTAGTACACTGGAATGGATGGCAACTGTCTGTTGTAGAAAAAACACAAGTGTAGAGGACGACGTTGCGAAAGTCTTCCGTCTGAAGACTAAAGATGTCCTCTACACTTGTGTTTTTCTACAGCAGACAATTGCCGCCTATTCCAGTGTACTCATCATACTGTAGTAGGCATTTATACAACATATTAAAAGCGTACCAAAGGTTTTAGAGATGTCGTCAAACAACATAAGTTTATTTACTGATAGTATTAAGTACGGTAAAGTTTAGCCCTAACTAACCCAAAGCAAAAAACGTACTCAAGTTACAGTGTTGATTTATCTCCTTATCGAATATGGGCATTACTTAATAAAGGCTTAACTAATGTTAGGCCTAAGACAAATAAACTTACAAGATTTCAGGGTCTGTGATTGGAATACTTTTGTATTATTCTAGAAATACTGTATTTAAACAAGTACTTTTGCAATAAAGCTACTAATTTGATCACAAATGTTTTACGGGTCTCTGTTAGTATTTCATGAAAACGCTGGGTAAAGTAGCGAAAACAAACATTGTATCAATTCTTAGGAAATTGGAGAGCACCACCACAAACACAACTTCTAGAAGACCTCCGGCAGAGCTTATAATTATTCGTCTCTTCAGCACCAAACTTCCATGATTTGAACAACAACAAAATGATAATCAGTTCTGAGGAAGCTGCTAAAAAGAAAAAAAAACACTATGCTTATTCCCATAACAAAGCAGTCAACTCAAATAAAAAGTATGATACCATGTGCTAGTGTGTTTGACCAGGAACATAACGCAGAAAACTCCTTTTTATGATCCTATACTTGTTAGAGCCTCAGAAGGACCAATGGTAACGGTACAAAGATCGGGACAACAGGTCACCTGAAATGAATCCTATTTCAAAATACTGCCACAGGAACACGGATTGTATAGACGGCAAAATTTTTACTTTAATGAGTTAGATGACGTAACAGCACACGGTTAGAAAACCAAAGCTACGAAAGAAACGGAAAACCAGGCAACAACAAAACACTATCGGAAGAGAAAACCAATTACTTTCTTTAGAGTTAACTTATGAAATGTTCATGTTGGTATGATAATATTTATACATTGATTTGAAATAAAAAAATTCTATTCATATCATTTTAGCAATCGTTAAAACCACCCCATTTTTCTTGTTTTGTTGATGATTCAAATATCACATGGTAGCCTTTTGTTTATATGTTTATCTATCTATATACATGTGTGTGTGTGGTGGGGGGGGAGGAGGAGGAGGAGGAGATGATATAGCCATTTTATCTTACATAAACAATTATATTTTAATTATTTATTT
>NW_013666120.1:506857-523576 GCF_000517525.1 Limulus polyphemus
CCATTGTGTAGCTTTGTGCTTAATTATAAACAAACAAACATAATGTGGTAAAATTACCACAATGGACACGGGAACGAGAAATGGGGAGAGAGAAAGGAATGTGCCTTTGTAAGAAACAGTAGTGAGAAATGAAGCGGTTATTTAATCTTTACCCTAAGTACGTTTTGAGTCATCTAATAACGGATAAAAAAAACACTACAGACATCTTGAAGATGACGACTGGATACAATGATTAAATGTATAGACAGACAAATCCACAGCCATCGAAAGAAAGAAAATTTAATGCAAGTAAATAGGGATTCATATATTTCACAGAGAAATTAAAATTGATATTGGACGAGTTTAGAACACGTGTTTTAAACTCACAGACAATTAATCTGTAGGAGGTTGAATCTCATAAGCCTTACTCTTCACTTCATTGGTGTGTAAAAACAAATATTCGAGATATTTTAGGCAATGGCAACGGTTCTTGAAGATCAACATCCAAGTATTTTTTCTTCAGTTGATAAAAATATAGAAAATTTGATGTTAACTTAAATGGGAAATGTGTATCATAAAATATTATATAATGGTTATACTTTCATCTCACCAGGCATGAGAAATGACGCAGAAAACTGACTTGTACATCTCTCGTTTTCCAGTTCCATTATCGGCTCCAAAGAATTTGGTGGTCACCGAATCTGACACAGTGTCACACACTCTTGATCTCTACTGGGACCCTCCTATTAGTCCAGATGAGGATATAATCGGTATGTTTTTTATCAATAATTTTGAGGTAAAAAAATAAGGATAAAGGAAGCATAAAATAACATCAGTTACTGATGATGCAGTTCCTTCTTAATCCTTTTTTTTGTTGGTGTAAACTAGTCAATGCAGTATTCTAACAGTTAAACCATTACAACTTACCTTTAACTCTTAAACGTCCACTTTTTTATGATTTGAAAAATCCTGTCAAACTGACTACTGGACAAACCAGAAATATTGCTTATTTATGTATTAAAGACGTAATGCTTTTCATTTATTTCTTTAAATGCCTTTTCCTTGTTTATTAAAAAAACAACAACAAAAACAACTGTTTATTCATTTCCCTCCCTATCCATGGATTTATGGTCCGTATAATTTAGTGCTCCACAGCAAAAAATAATTGAAAATCAGTGCTGAATTTTATGTAACAACCCGTGTATAAAACATATTTCTAGAGAGATACTGTCGATACAGTGAGGGGGATCATACCTTCAACTTCTTACAAGATCAATGAAATAGTTCTGTGTTAAATTCACAGAACTTTGTTATATACTAAAAGGGCTACAAGCCTAAATGCTATAGACAAGGCTTAGCGGTCCATTTCTTGTACCATCCATGCAATCATAGCATTAACCCTCAAACTACCACTTAACGAGTCTTTATTAATACTTAAATCGTTAGATTATCTAATTAGTATAAAAAAAACGACGACATTAAAACTGGTTAGTTCTTTTTTCCCCTCAATCCTATATTTTGTTTAGTTTTACTATATATTTGTTAAACATTTTCCTCAGCCAAAACATATATCTGTGACAAAATACGTGGCAGAGAAGTGGCTGAACTATTCTAGCACGAAAATGGTTTTTTTTTATAACATAAGTATTTCGAATAGCTTTAAGGACGTTAGAAACAGTAGTAAGTACAGGTGCAATCAAACGTTACCATACAGCTGTATACTCACTGAAGTTACTCTTCTGGGGTTACTTTTGCCCACACCTGTATCATTACTGGGTATCCTGTTGATGGTAAAGTAGTAATTACATTTGTACGTCAATACGCAACATTTTAAATATATAAACGACTGCACCAATTTTGAACAAAACTACTATTCTTTTTGTCGATTCGTAAGTAGTTGTTCTATGTTAGTACTTTACAATATTGTAAATCGACAAGATGCAAGATTTTTAAAAGTGTATAGTTAGTGAATTCAAACAAACATGATTAAGAATACAGGAAATATTGGATGATATAAATGAGTCCAAAAGTTTATAGTAATTTGTGGAGAATACAGAAGACTAAACTTATTGTCCATCTTCTGTAAACAATCCAAAACAAATACACAATTCCACTTAATTACAGAATATAAGAAGTAAAAACCTTTTGTCGTTGTATTTCAAAGGTAGTAACAAGTGCTAGAGTTATAATTAATGATTATAATGATTATAATTATAATTTGCTAATGATATTAGTTTCGTCAACCTTTAACTAGATATTGCGGCTTTTGTTATTAATGCATATTTGTGATCATGTTTATACAACCTTGTGCTCTTGTGAGGTTATGTAATCTGTTCAACTAGATGTACAGAACTAAGGTTTCAGTTTCGTTATGTTTAGGATACACAATCTACTACCTCATTGACACCCCAGGGTCTCGTGGCGAGTGGAAAGTGGAGAAAACTGAGGGAAGAGGAACTTTTGCGACGATCCCTCAACCGCATGTCGTGACATCAGAGAGTAGATATGTGTTTCGTTTAGAAGCTCGAGGAAGAAACAGCGTAGGACCGGCTTCTGAGGACTTTATTTTTGACCATAAAGAAAGTATGTACACTATTTAAAAATATTTTTTTAATCTTTATAGGTCACTGTTTAGAATGAAGAGGTTATAAAGTTAATACTCTTAATGGAAGATATGGGGACACAACGTACTAAAGATGCATTTTTATCGAGCTTCAAATATTTGGTACTAATTATGCCTAGTGTAGATTTAATATAATTAGAAGCGAATGCTTAAAAGTTACTTTATAAAGTTTAATGCTAAATTTAAGGGAAAATCAAAATCTGAAATTTAGAGAAATAAAGGCAATAAATATTTATTCGCACGCTTACACGCATGTTTCAGGTTGGAAACCCCAATAAAGAAGGCTTTGTTTGGATCATGTGTCAGTTAAAGTCGCATTTACAGGTAGAATTTTCCATTACATCAACTGACGAAATGATACAAACAGCCCAATAAAAATGTGGGCGTTCTATAGGACTGTGAACTCCTTATGAAAATTTTATTCCCCAAAGTGGAACCACTGGCAGTGACGGTTCATATCGTGATATAACTTACTATTAATGATCTATCTTAGGAGGATCATTAAAGCCACTGAATCGAGGCTAAGAAAGGTATTGTTCCTTTCAGGCGTTATATAATGTGGTTTGAAATTACTCCTTACAATTTTAGGCGTTTCAGAAGTTAGTGTTCTTAATATCGGTAGGCGTCAACTGTTGAAGAATTGGTGGTGGTGGGGGGACCGTTGAATTAATTCTTAAATGTTTAATCACAAATGCAAGCTTGCACCCACGGCTTGATAACTGGAATCTAACTAAAATCTTATGTTTTGACATTGAAGGTTTGAAATACATGTATCCTAATGTAAACTGTCTGTTTTGCTGGGTTTAGCAACTGGATGCTTTGTTTCAAAGCTTTTAGTTTATTATCGAAACAATAGGATTTACATATAAATGTTGTTATAAAAGCCAATACTCCGGAAGGAAAATAATTGCCCAACTTTATAATTCAGGTACTGAGAAGTAACAAATAATTTTATGCTTTTAATTAATGAGATTCATAAAGAAAAAGTAATTGATACCTGAGTAATTAGTGACCAGAAAAGCGTTAGAATACCACTAGCGATACATATCGCATCGTTAAAGGATATAAAAGCATGATATTCTAAGATACGCTGGTTTGCCTTTAGTGTAGTATTCCACAGATAACAGAATGTTCGAACTAGAAAATGTATTACTGTACTTAAATTCTCTATTTTTGACTGACTTTGGTGAAAAAGACCAAACACAATGTACGTAAAGTTAAAAGAAAATCCTTATATTTATTGACATTAGCGAAACACATGTGTGGAAAATGTCTCTGATCATTAACCTTTATTTAGTGTATTCTAGTTAACAGCAAGCTTTCCAAAACGAAAACGCACATGATAACATAGGGAGTGACCCACAACAATAGGTAACTATAGCAAAAGGAACTTAGCCATATTCACTGACCAACGTCCTACTTTTAAAATTACATATACAGTCACAAACATATATGTTAGAAAATTCTTGGTGACCTTGAAATGTTCATTTTAATAACTAAAGAAGGTAAAAAAATACTAGGTGTGCATCTTTATGTTACGATGGATTAATACTGTAATGGCTGGGTACAAGTCTGTTATCCTTTCGAAGGGAAAATCCACAACTTTGGTTAATTGGATGAATATTCCAGCGTTTCTCAGAAGATAAATCTGATACAGTAATTGTAAAAATAAAGGAACAATATTTTAGTTTCTGTTCTCTGAAATTTAAAACCCTAATAAAAATTAACCAGATTGCTCTGTATGTATGTGTATATATATATATATATGTATCACAAAAGAGAATCAAGTTTTATTTCACCCTTTGAAGTAATTAAGCGGCGTGATTTTACCCTTTTCATAAGTTTATTATTTTTGTTCTTTCTTATTGTTATATACTAATCTAAACAAAACACTGGGCGTTTTGTTTAACATAATTTTCGTAATAAAAATCAATATCACATATGTAAAAATAACAGCAGCGACTAACAAGTGTTTGTTTGTGTTAGAGTAAAACCAGATTGGACTATCTGCTATGTCCGTCGCGGGGAATCGAACCATAGATTTTAGTGTTCTAAGTCCGTAGGCTTACCGCTGTTCCAAAGGGGGTGGCTAACAAATGACAAATATGTTTATGCTTTTTAATTGTAGTTTCTTCTGGAAGATCTAACTAAGATATTATACAAACAAAGTAGGTCTGGGCTTTGCAATATACTATCTAATGTAATTATTCTTAAGTTGTGGCAGATTTAACGCACAGTGGTCCATCAACTCCAACTAATTTGTGCAACCTTCCGAGTGACTCTGGTCCGTGTCATGCTTTATTGAGGCACTATTATTACAACTCAGACAAAAACCAATGCGAGGAATTTATTTACGGAGGCTGTCAAGGCAATGAAAATAACTTCCGAACTAAAGAAGAATGTGAGGAGTCATGTGGAAAAAAAACAACCGAAGATGTCTCGACACCAGCAACTAATGGTATTATTTTCTCTCCTCGATAAAGACTGAAATTGGTGCTTAAATTAATCTTACCAAATTACCATTAATTATTTAGTAAGTAGTTGTAGTATGTAAGCCATGTTAGTGAATAATTTACCGAAAGCATACAAAAAGTAACATTTTACTCTGGTGTTTATTATTTACAATGTTTAGCATCTTTTCCTCATAGTAAGGAAATGAAAAGCATGATGTGAAAGAAACATTTGTACAAATTCTATCTTTTAAGCTTTTACAACAAATTCCTGAAGAATATTCATAACGTTCGTCGATTAAGAAAAGTTATTCGAAGAAGATCGGAAGCCAGACTACTAAAGAGAAGTTTCTTTTTTAATCTGTTTTTCCTACGGTTTTTAAAAATACCCTCCTATCTGCAGGGGTAATCTAAGCATAAAAAAATAGAAAAAAATAGATTATTATTGTAGTAGTAGTAGTCCCGTTTCAAGGATATACTGTCTTAAATGCATTTTAAATGCCAGGCTGAAAAAAATTAGTATAAGTTAATCCCTAGATTTTTAACTTAACTATGTTGTGAAAAATTTTTATTAACAGAAGTTAATTAAATTTGTGTAAACAAAACCGCCTGGAAAAGATACTGTTCCAGTGAAACGAGTAATATATACTTCCATATGATTGGTAAAATTAACTACTGTCCATCAGTAACATTTCAATGATGTAGAACTTGGAAGTCCTGTAATCTAAAGGTTTTCCCACAAAACAAAAATAAAACTTTAATCCACGAAAGAATCTCATTTGAGTGAAGAACAAAGTTCCTTAATTAGACATGATAATAGTTCATTAGAATGATTTCGCCCATTATGCTGGAATGTTTGATGGTAAAATGACTATAATTTTGTTTTTAAAAAATACATTACGGTTAAATAAAAATACAATATAAATGGGTATACACTAGTAATATTGCAGACCATAAATCTGTGAAGTGTAAAGACATATTTGTTTATTCAAGGCATAAAATCAGTGAGTATCTACTTTTTCATGTAATACATGTATCCACTTCGTAATGTTTTCTGACAACTTAATTCGACATATTAAAAACCCACTGTAGGATTATGGCAAACGAATATGGATCGTTCTCACAGTTAGTAGTCTAATTAGTAATCAGATACTTTTATTATTATTACTAGTTGTTAATTATAATTATTATCTAGTTATAATAAGACATAGCTAATTACTAATTAGTCTTATGTGATCGTATCACGACAATAACTGACATTCAAAGATATCTTACGGATGAGAAAACTTCAGAATGTTTCCAGTTACTTGATAAGAAAATTATTTAGGTTTTGTGGTTAAACAAAAATGTTATCATAGAATGTGAGGAGGAAACAAAAGATTGAATATCGAGCATCTCCTTACATGAAATCTGAGGGCCACAAAACCATTCGAAAAAAAAACACATTCACTTAATAAAACACATTTTACAGATTAAAAGCGTTGTGTTTCAGACTAGTAAACAAATTACAAGGTGATACAAAAGACGCGCACCACCATATATTTTAAAAGTCATACCATTGCATAGGTCGAGTTAAAAATCACAGTAAGGGAATGTCTGTGTTTCCATAATTCTCCATCTCCCTGTTCTGTTACAATGATTGGTTGGAGACGTCACTAGTACTGCAAGAACGTGTGTAAGTGATCCTGTTGTGTCATTGTGTCGTGATATCAATAGTACACATTTCTTCCATCTCTAATGGTAGGAATTAGGACTTGTCACCACCTTTTATTACTTCATTCAACTCTATAACACGGGGTAGTGATAAACATTTTGTAAGAGAAAAAAAGGGGGTGGGGGATAGACGATATAGGTTGTAAACTCAAAGACCACACATTGTAAAACGCACGACTTGACAAACACAGGTATATTAAAGACCACCACACTATTGTTGTTCATATCACTGGTCACGATAAACAATTCTGAACACATATAGCAAAAACACATTTTGCTGAAATAAAATAATATCCATAACGATCATTATCTGCTCAGACAACAACCCAGTGGGATCCCACATTGTGAGGTCGGTTTAGATTAAAAAAACAACAACAATTACAGGATAAACAAGGAAAAGTTGTATGATGTGATACACGATGAACATTTTCTCGTTATCTGATATTAAATTTATGTGAGCAAAAAACGAGATTAGTTTTTTTGTTAAACTTGGGTGTAGAAAATCCTATAATCCAATATTCCAATAAAATTATATATTTTGAATTCTTTTCAACAGCTTCCATATTATCACAGTAAATCCTCAACTATAAATGTTTAGTTGAATCTCGTGATGTTTTTGTAAATCAACTGATGGTAGTTTTTATTTAATATGACATAAATGTCTCTAGTTGAATGCGAATCATTGAAGTTCCACAAATCGTTGTGAGTTTAAGTATCATTCATTGATCATGATTATGGATACTTATGAACACTGAGGTTTCTCAATACGTTGTTCGTGAACATTATTAAATTCACTTACAAACAACGTTCAGTGCACTTGTGGACAGTTAGAAGTAAAATTAGTTAGTTATAGAATATAATTTTCCAAGGCTATCACTAATTAAAATTGACAAAAACAGTTGTATTCGTATAGATGATTGCTCAACATGTACCACATGCCATGTTTTAATTAATCAAATTTGAAATTAATATCTCATAAAAAATAACATCGAAAACGCACAAGACTATTACTCTTTATTAGCATTAGCTAGAAAAAACTATTTATTCTTGGGCTTCATTTAACTCTTTCACAGGCATGTTTATGGATAATTCTTTCAGTGCCAGGTTTAATTTCAAATACATACTAAAATACACAAAGAGACGCATTTTTTATATTTAATTACTTACCTGAACTAGTAAATTCTGGAAAACTTGTTTTGTTGTTAAGTATAAAGCTAGGCAAGGAGCTGGTATCGAAATCCGAGTTTTAGCGTTATTAGCCTCCAGACTAACCGCAAAGTCGCAGGAAGGCCTTAGGGAAGTTTATAGGGGAATATCCTTTCGTCCTGGTAGTACATAATTCCAAGCTGACATTGCAATACTGTATTGGAGAACATGCCTGTTCACATGGCAGTGAAAGTATTAAAAATATGGTGACAAATTAGTGTACTGTGGGTGACACTTTCTTTTCCACATATTTGGTATTGAGCGAAAGGCCGGAGGCAGCGGCGTGTAGCACAAAGGGTGAACAGTCGTTATGTTTCTTCTTACTGAAATCCTGTATAGGGTCAATCAAGAAAGATTTTTAAAAAAAGTATTATCAGCGTATTGTGATGTAATACCACAAAAACACGCAATTAAAATGCTTATTATCATCTTAGGATACATTCTATACTTAAACCAAAACTGTATATCTCATGTAATGTTCAAACTTTAAAGATAATCCTAATTTGGTTCAGAACACAAAAGTTTGTATTTCACTAGTATATAATTACAATACCATATTAACGATTAGCTGTTGTGACATCTTCAGCTCCCCCACCCTCAGAAACAATTGCAATGCTCAGACAATAAAGCACAAGATCCGAAATCCAATGTTTAGCATGGATTGCAAAACTCGTATCTAATCCCAGTTGGATCAAGATTTGATGATATTTGTAGATCTCTTCACTTTGAACCTTGGTCATGATCTATTGTACGTAACGTAGTTCAACACACAATAAAACAAAGTAACCGAAAAGTTAACTACGCAAAATTCATATTGCAAAAACAATAATTACACAAACACACATGCACTTGTCTGGTGACACAAATTATCAACTAAGGCTAGGAAATGACAAAACTTTTATATAAGTTAAATGTTTTTTCTTATTGAAGTTATTTCATTCGAAATATTGGAAACACAAAAGAAGTTTCGATCAAATCTAACTGAATTGTCACTTAAGACTATTACAGATATGGGAAGAAAATGTTACGGTAAATATATGATGAATCCTGCAAAATAAAAATAAACCTTGTATAATACGTCATCTTTCTCAGGCTTTTAGTAGAAGTAAACAATTTTTATGTGAAATTGGCAAACATACTTTAACTAATACTTGGGAATACTTGGAGGTAATTAAATGTTTCGAAGGTTAGTAGTTATAGAAACAACTATCTCAGAAATTATTTTTACAGATCCTACACATTTTACTTTTTCTACGTTTATTTGAAATCATCATATATTTTCTCGCCTTATAAAATAAATTAGGCGAGAACAACAAAAAAAAAGTTTTCGTCAATGCTTTTTATTTTCGTTTCTTTCAGTTCCATTATCGGCTCCGAGAAATTTAGTTGTTAAAGAATCCCACACGTTGTCGCACGTTCTTGATCTCCACTGGGATCCTCCTCTTAACCATGGCGAGGGCATAATCGGTATGTATTTAGTTAATCTAAGCGATGGCTAATTTATTTTTATTTTTACATCTTGTTGGTTGTTGGAACTACATATTATAAAACAACAAACGCGATACAAGAATTAAAGAAACTCAAACCAAAGTCGCATTCTAATTCATCAGCAGTTGAAATCTTTCTACCAAAAAAAGGAGAATCAGCCACTTGCAAATGAAAACCGAAATTTCTTTTTCAATATTTCTCTAGCAGTAGTTCATCTTAGGTGCATAAAATAGTTTAGCGATTTAAATTTAACTCAAAACAAGAAGGGTAAGGAACACTTGATTTCCAGTTGATATTTTTTTCCTGTTTTATCTCTTAAGATAAAGAACACATTCTCTGTCAAGTGTCAGAACCAGTCACATGAAGATTCGGACAACAATTCAAGGATCGTTTTTTCAATAGCAATAATTTATACGTTGAACTAGTCTGCGATATATTCCAAAGAAGAAGCATATTAATGTTGGGAGATGAGCGATATGTATAATTGTATACTAGTGGATCTTAACAAGAATTTATTTTTTCGTTCAGTTCCTCTACATTCTAAAGAAAGTCATCTCAAAGTTCGAGACTAAGCTTCCATACATTAAGAAACATTTTGGGTCACGATTTAACTCTATCAATCATTAGGATGGATTCCATTCCTTGATTTAATATTTAACGGACGAGAATCAATTTGAAAATATTCTTGTTGTAATATTAAATCATATTGGCTTTAGCAAAAACACCTTTGCAAATAAAGTACTTAAATATCGTTGCCTATGTTATTGATCTAAATTGCTAAAAAAATAATATTAGAATTTGTCTGGAAAATCCTACTTACCCAAGTCCGTAAATATTCAATTAATATACATTGTAGTTAGAATAAACTAAAAGCGTCCAACATACCTACTTAGTACAAAATGGTTTTAGGCCATAATGGATATCATTTTTAATCTGTACGTAGTTCTTTATAAAGAATACAAAAATAGTTCCTTAATTTGAAAGGAAGGAAGTAACTAAAATAAAAATGGTATACTAGAAACATGCTTTTCTTATCTTTTGTATATTATATTTTCATTTAATGTAAAACAAAGCAGTAGTCATATTTCATGCTCAATAATCTTTAACATTTTCGACGATGTCCTAATTGTTCTACACAAGATTTGCCATGATTCATCATCAAGAGTGAATGTATAAGAAAAAGATAAG
Organism: Limulus polyphemus; assembly: GCF_000517525.1. Taxonomy (NCBI): domain Eukaryota; kingdom Metazoa; phylum Arthropoda; class Merostomata; order Xiphosura; family Limulidae; genus Limulus; species Limulus polyphemus. The sequence continues at coordinate 517,505 of NW_013666120.1, forward strand.
AAAGAAACAATAACAAAAAAAGCAACTTCAATGTTTTAAATCCTGACAAACATAACTTGTGTTTGGTTTATCCTGAACAAAACAGTTGTATAATAATTGTTCGTTTTTATTTGTTTGTCTAAGGATACACAATCTACTACTTAATCGACACTCCAGGGTCTCGTGGCGAGTGGAATGTGGAGAAAACTGAGGGAAGTGGAACTTTTACGACGGTCCCTCAACCTCATGAGGTTACTCCAGAGAGTAGATATGTGTTTCGTTTACAGGCTCAGGATAAAAACGGCATCGGACCCATTTCTGAGGACTTCATTTTTGAGCATAACGAAAGTATGTAGAATATTATAAAATTAAGAATGTTTGGAGTCTTTAGACGTCACTATTTAAAATGAGGGTTTTATAAATATTCATTTGTATGCAAATGGCTAAATAGCGTGTTTCTCGTTGAAAGACCAACTACTGATGGTGAAATATACAGATGCAATGTTTCATTTCAACAACTGACCAAATGATACTATCAAAATTGTTGAAGTTTCTCACAGCTGCTTACTCCTCATGAGGATTTTATTTATTCAAGGTGGAACCAATGGCAGTGACAGTTTACGTCTTGATATATCTTACTATTAATTATCTGTGTTTGAAAGACTATTAAAGCCACGGACGCAAGGCTAAGAAAGATATTGTTCATTTCAGACATTATATGATATGATTTGAAGTTATCCCTTGCAATTTAAAGCGTTTTGAGAGGTTATATAGATAACGTCAAGTATTGGAGAATGAGGATCTTTAATAAGTTATTGAATGTCTAATTCTTTCAGCAGGCTTGCGTCAATGGCTTGAAGCCTGGAATGTTAACTTCAATCCCATGTTTTGACATTGGAGGTTTAAATACATGTACCCAAATGTAAACTGTCTGCTTGTTTAATTCAGTAACCAGATGCTTTGTTTCGAAGCTTTTGGCTTATTCTTGAAACCATACGACTTACATAGATATTTTGCAATAAAAGCAAATATTTCGGACTGAAAATAATTACAGAACTTTATAAATCGGGTGCCGACAAAAACTGAACTGTTGTACTTTTTATTAACTAATTTTATAAATATAAAGCAATTGATAACCGAGTAATTAGTGCCAAGAAAGGTGGTAGAAATACAACTAGGATTTGGTACCACACGTTAAAGGATATAAATGCACGATTTTTTTTATACACACTGGTTTACCATTCATGTCGTATTCCTCAGATAATAGAATGTTCAAACTGAAAATATAGTACTGAGTACATATGAGTTCTTTAACTTTGATGCTTCTTTAAAGAAAAAGACCAACATGTAAAAAAAAAGTGAAAAGAGTAATCTATATTTATTCACAGCAATGAAAGAGACGAGTATATAAGATGAAAGATAACGTCTTTATTAGAGATATCTGGCTGTATACCTGTTTATTGTGTATCAAAGACTGCACTGTAAACAAAGAGAACATTAAATAAACAACTATAACTTTATACATTTCAATGCGCATATGTTACCCACTACATCCACGTTATTCTAATAGTAAAATAAGGGAGATATTATTTAGTTATCATCTATCCCCGCGAGTAGAAAATATCACTGTTCATTCATCTTTATTTAGTGTATTCTATCTTACATCAATCTTTCCAATGAGAAAGCGCAGTTTCCAAAGGGGAATGACCCAGAACAATAGGTAACTATGGCGAAGAGAATTTAGTTACATTCACTGATCAACGTTCTATTTTTAACATTATACGGCTACAAACGTGTATGTGTAAATAACTTTGAAAATGTTTGACGAGCTTGAAATGTTCTTCTTACTAACAAAAGATGGTAAGAAATACTAGGTGTACATCTGCACACCACAAAGAATCAATATCGTAAAAGTTGGGTGCATGCCTAGATACGTAATATCTAATTAAGTAAACTCTTGGAGAAAATCTATTATCGTTCCAAAGGGAAAATCCATAACTTTGGTTAAATGGATGAATATTTAAGTTTCTAGGATGACAGGTTGCTATATATATATTGCAATTTTAGTATTACTATCACTTGTTCCCAAGATGGATTTTATCAAGAAAAAGTCGTCCAAATATTCTCTTTCAGTGACAATTCTTGAACACGTAATGCCAATGTTTCAGAGAATTTTCAAGATATCTCAAAGATATATAAGTGTGATGTTAAGACTGATGATAAGTATTATTGTTGTTTTCCATTTAGTGTTAGTTATATACTAATTTAAACAACACATCTGACTTTTTGGATTCACATAATTTATTAAAAATTCAGTTGTAAAAGCCAATATTGCAAGTGTACAATAATTTCATAATTTTGTCATTTGGCGGCTAACAAATGACAAATATTTTCATGCTTCTTAATCGTAGTTTATTGTGGAAGATTAAAGTATGATACTGTTCAAATGGAGTAGGATTGGGCTTTACAATATACTATCTAATGTAATTATTCTTAAGTTGTGGCAGATTTAACGAGCAGTAGTCCATCAACTCCAACTAATTTGTGCAACCTTCCGAGTGACTCTGGTCCGTGTCATGCTTTATTGAGGCACTACTATTACAACTCAGACAAAAACCAATGCGAGGAATTTATTTACGGTGGCTGTCAAGGCAATGAAAATAACTTTCGAACCAAAGAAGAATGTGAGGAGTCATGTGGAAAAAAAACAACCGAAGATGTCTCGACACCAGCAACTAATGGTATTATTTTCTCTCCTCGATAAAGACTTAAGTTAATGCTCTTAAGCTGCTTAAATTGATCTTATCAAGATACCATTAATTATTTTGTAAGTAGTTTAACAATAATGTGTAAGCCATGTCAGTAATGAATTTGCAGAAGACATGAAAAAGTGACATTCCTCTCTAGTGTTTATTATCTATAGTGCTTAGCGTTACTTCTTAAACTTTACTGAGAGTAATATATGTTAATTTCGATTTTGCATATTTATTCTATATCGGCATCATGGTTATACAATAATACACTGACCATGAAGTAAAAAAAACAACCAGAAAGTATATTTACCTCAAAGACAAAGTGACAAGAACATTAATACACTACCTATCACGAAACCATAACGAATTCCTAAAGAGGATTCACGATATTCATCGATTAAAAGAGTGCCTTGGAAAACATAGGAAGGTTATAACGTAATAAAGAAAACTCTCTTTTATTCAAGTTCTTCGATGCGCTTTCAATAAATATTCCCCACAGCTTGATCTGTAACCACAATAACTTACGGACAAAAAAGGAGTACTAGAGTGGTATTTTCATTTCCAAGATTATGCTGCCTGAAATGCATATTATATTTTTAAGTGTTATGCAGAAGAGATGTATTGTAAGTTCATCCACTGAATTTTATCTTAACCATGATTTTTCCTTCTTATTAACAGAAGTTAACTACGTATATATAATAAAAAAAGAACGGGAAAAAGATAATAGTCCAGGGAAGCGAGTAATATAACCGTCCATATGGTGGGTACAATTAACTAATAGTCCAGATGCTGGAATGATGAAACTAATGGCACTTAAATAATGAATTGGAACTTCGAAGTCGTCCAATATTCTAAATCTGCAACTTTCTCCTCTCTGTCAACAGCAAGAGAGCCATAAAATAGATATAAAACTACAACAAGTACACAGAAAAAAGAGGTCTTTCAATTATCACGTAAGACTATTAAAGATATGCGAAGAAAATTTTGCGAAAAATATATAGCATATTTTAAAATTAATATAAGTATTTTTATTGTACGAAAGATACGTCATTTTCTTCAGGATCTTGGTTTCATAAAAAATAAACGAACTTCATGTGAAATTGGCAAAAAACAGTTTAAACAATACTTGTGAATATTGGGAGGTATTTAAATGTTCCGAAGGTTAGTAAGTATACAAACAACTATTTCAGAAATGGTTTCTATAGATCCTACACGCCCCCCCAGTGGCACAGTGGTATGTCTGCGGACTTATACTAGTTTTCGATACCCGTGGTGGGCAGAGCACAGAGAGCCCTTTGTGTAGTTTTGTGCTTAATAACAAACAGCAACAAGAGATCCCACACATGTTTATTCTTTTGTATTTATGTGGAAATAATCTCATTTTTTATTGCCTTATAAAACAAAAACCTCGACTTGTTGTCAATGCTTTTAATTGTTTGTTTCTTTCAGTTCCATTATCGGCTCCAAGAAATTTGGTTGTTAAAGAGTCCAGTACGTTGTCGCACGTTCTTGATCTCCACTGGGATCCTCCCCATAATCATGGCGAGGGTATAATCGGTATGTATTTAGTTCATTTAAGCTAAGAATGTAAATGAACTGAACGAAAAAGTAAATTCTTGTTTAACACCGTTCGTTAAGATACAGTAGTATGTAAAACAATTCTGCAAAACATCGTTCACCTCTCAACATTACTGTGATTAATATGCTTCTTCTTTGGAATATATCGCAGACTAGTTCAATGTTCTTTTTTATCATCATATAAATTGCAATAAAAAAAAAAACGATCCTTGAATTGTTGCCCGAGTCTTTATGTGACTGGTGACGGAGAATGTGTTACTTGCCTTAAGAGATAAAGCAGATAGGAAAAAATATCAACTGGAAATCAAGTGTTCCTTACCCTTCTTGTTTTGAGTTTAATTTAAATCGCTAAACTATTTTATGCACCTAAGATGAACTACTGCTAGAGAAATATTGAAAAAGAAATTTCAGTTTTTACTTGCAAGTGACTGATTCTCCTTACATTTTTAGAAGGACTTCAACTGGTGATGAATTAAAATGCCACTTTGGTTTGAGTTTCATTAATTCTTATGTCGTATTCGTTGTTTTATCATGAATCACGGATCGCTCTTTGTTGTTATTTATAATTATTTAATGTTGTTCCGCCAGCCTACAGCATAAATAGCCGTGAGTATTGTAATAAAACCTGGGCAATATTACTAAACGCATCATTATGCATTGTAAATAACAGCGGCCGTAAAACCGTTCGCGCCCAATCGCTTTAATGTAGTTTGTGGTTTATGTGGAGCCTCATAATCTAACACATGCGTAAGTATATAGCTGCGTGCTGAGTGGCAAGAATCGTTCAAGCAGGATTATATATATATACCTTCTTTATGGTCAAAAATAAAGTCCTCGGAAATGGGTCCGATGCCGTTTTTATCCTGAGCCTGTAAACGAAACACATATCTACTGTCTGGAGTCACCACATGAGGTTGAGGGACCGTCGTAAAAGTTCCACTTCCCTCAGTTTTCTCCACCTTCCACTCGCCACGAGACCCTGGAGTGTCGATTAAGTAGTAGATCGTGTATCCTTAAAACAGTAAACGAATAAAAATGAATAGTTGTTAGACATTCGTTTTGCTCAAGGAATACTAGAGACAAAGTATGTTTGTCAGAAATTGTATATTGTATGAGCTTACCTTTTAAAGCATTTTTTTCTTATACATTCATTCTTGATGATGGATCATGATAAATTATATTTAGACCGATTATAATATCTTCAAAATGCATAAAACAACAAGTGAACAGAGAATATGACTAACGCGCTGTTTCTCATGGCATTTAAAATTTGTCTGCAACTAACTATTTTCTAAATAAAATATATAGCTACAAAATTTCTCTCTCACTTTCCGTGAAATCTAAATAAAGTATTCTGTGCTTTTCATTATATATATAAATGATATGTAATGTGTGAAATTTAAACACAAATCTAAATATTTTACGTAAAAAAAAGTTAAGCGATACCATGTCCCTGGTTAACAAGACCAGTGTTCTATCACTGATCTAGATCAATCAGCAGCAAACCATAATTTAACTTGTAATTCAGTATTCCGAGGAGCTAGGACACTTATTGATAACACGTGTGAGGCCAAAATGTTTAAGGTGTTTTCAAATTCAGAATTTTATGCTGAATTCGTATATAATTTCTTAATTAATGCAGTGAAAATACCATTTTTGTTGTTGCTTTTTTCATACCATATTTTTGACAACGGTGTAAAAATACATTAAACTAGCAGTCACACATAAATATAGGATGTCAAGATCATAATATTAATCTACT